>NC_037594.1:11070833-11370833 GCF_003073045.1 Pomacea canaliculata | reverse complement strand
TCCTATTAAAACCATTTCTATTGTCAGAGTATTTTTCCTTTTATGTTAAACATCTGTTTTGCATAATGCTCATCTTTGGGGATTTTACGCCAGCGTAATTGTATTGGACAGTGTTATCCCCTAACCAAAGTTTTCTCGTTTTCACGTATGGTTTTCTTTTAGAGAAGCCCAGTAGTAGGGTGGTAGCATGAGTTGGGGTGTGTGGGTGAGTAGGTGGGTGCTGCTTATAAACTTTGTACTCACTGGCTCCTAAATTCGCAGCATAATGAAGTATGTAGTTAGTAGGGGCAAAGAACCGAGAAATACTGGCCGGCTGAGACCTGCCTGACTTGCAGATTCTGGCTTGTCATTGGACAGAGAGCTCAGTGCATCAAACAGGAAGGTAAAAGACATGTAGCACACCTAATTATTTCCACTGAAAAAATATAGGTATTCATTAGCAACATGATACAAGCCCAGCTACTTGCAGATTTTGTATCATATAAGTTTGTCAGGCTGGGAAAACATACTTTAAAAAGCATCTTTTGACCAATAGTTTAATAGCAAAGTTGTCATCATGGGTTAATATTTGTAAAATAATATCCAATGTGCCACAGATAGTCTTTTAAAGGACCCTTACAGTTTTCATTAGGGTTCTTTTTATTATTATAAAAAAGACTGGATTTCTTAAAAACATTTTCTTTTGCTTAATTAGTTCCACAGGATTTGGCAACAACACTGAGACTTGAAGTGAAAACAGCCTCCGTTTTAATTTGATCTGATATGTCAATTTTTTTGGTTTGTTTTCTTGAAAATACAAACTGACACTTAAATAAATATATACAATTGCCCAGTCATACAATCACAATAACAATGTAAATATATCACACTCACAACAAATATCACATTACTCTTTGGCCAACAGAATGGTGAGGGAATCATCATTACTGCTACAATACTCAACATGCTGACAAAAAAAACCCCATGGAAACAAAACAGTGGAAGTAGACCATTTGCACTTGAAAAACAAACAAAAACATCACATCACAGAAAACTCTGGGTTTATACACCATTAGGCTGAGTGGTATAAAAGATCTTCAACTTAATATTGACAAAAGTGATGATGTCAGTAATGAAAAGTGTCCCAAATGCATTGCGGTGTGATACTCTATTGGTCCATGTTGTTCGCTACGCTTTTGTCAACAGTCACCAGATTTTTGCTGGGACTGTGAGCATCAGAATGATGCAACCTTGTAAGATTAAACATCATAAATATTTGCTGTCCAAAGATTCAACCATGTAAGCACTAAAACAATCTTTTAATCTTTTTTTAAAAAATTGCACATATTGTGCTCTTGGAAAAATCAAGAGAGTGTTTTTCACTGGTGGGGAAGTATGCGATGCAAAATGTTGCAAGAATGATAACATGAGGAACTGGGGCTAGACAAAAACAGAGTTCATGCAAACCACTTTTTCTTCATTCAAAAGAATCACTGCTACTTTTTCTTATTATATTACAGATTATTTCAAATACTAATTACGCAAAACTGGATCGGAAATACTGTAAGATCTTAACTTTCTTTGAAAATATCTCAGGAAAAAGCAGTTTTCTCTACTGTGCACACAAAACTATTGACCTGACTATAGAAGCCATAGAATAAATGTCAACAACATAAGTCATCTATGTCAAATATTTAGATCAGGTAGCAAAGATTCCCCTCCTTCAAAGCACTGCATTTACTTAGATTATTTTTTTTTTCTTTTCACAGTATTTTTCTCATAATACCTTTACAAAAGTATACCATGCTGTTACAAATAAATGGTCACACAATCTCCCAAAAGCATAATTAATAAATCCACTAATAGGTATGTGTTCTTTAAATCAATACTAAAGTTTTGCATCAGTATTGACAATTTGTAGAGTTACCTGTATACAAATTTATTTGAAAAATTACATAACTAGACATCATGCCCAGAAATGGATGCGCAATGGATTAGTTTATTTTTGTTTATTTTTTTAATATTTTATTGTCATTTGACATTTTGATTGTAAATGTTTGGAGGTGGATAGATTTGATGGCTACTGTAAACAACAATACTGACAAAAGCACCAGTCAATATACTCACAAAAATTATGTGCCATTCTTTTTTACATCTGCAGCATTTATCAATGAAAGTGCATGTGCAGTCCAAAGTAATTTGAATCATCTTACCAAGCTCAAATATTTATATCTCAACCTGCAATATTTTTCTGCACACTATCATTTTTTCCAATCCTAAGGATCTCTTTGCGGCCCTATGCTGGTTGAGAAGTAACAATTAAGGACTAAACTAAGCATCTCTTAAATTTTAATTAATTAATAATCTGTAAATTAAAAAAATGGACATTATATACTTATAGAGTAGTTCTACCAGTCGATCATTATAAAATTCACACACACACACATGTGCATACACACTTAGACACACATGTCTGCACAACTACAGATAGATGCACATGCACAAATATGCTTGCAAACAAATCATGCATCTGCATACCAATTGTATTTTTTTAGTTCCTTACTCAAGACATAAACTATAAAAACAAAGTAACTGCACATTTCAAACTACAGTGGTTGGAAAAGAAACACTGCACAAAATCTAAACAATTAGCGTTAAACACTTTATAAATTAATGTTCTAAATACTTCATAATAAATCTAACAGTGTCATTGATAAAAAAACCACAAACTGCCATGACCCTGTATAAGGGAAGGAAAAACACAGCATTTACATAGAATTTATTGACCAACAAAAGCAGCAACATTCTTGTGGAAATTGACAATGTATTTGACCAGCTGAGATCAACTTTATTGCACTATTGACCCTTGGACTGCTCAGAAAGAGACATTGACTGCATTTGAAAGAGGCATGTATAGCATTTAGGAGACCATTATTTACCCCATGTGCTGTTTAAGTCTGAGTGCTTTGAAATAGAATTCAACTATCGCCTATAAAGTCTTAAAACAAGTTTAAGAAACAGTCAGTTGTCAGGAATTTTTTTTGTTTACAAGTAAATGGATGTAAAGAGGTTTTCAGTGCAAAAGTCAGTTATGTTCTGAAAAACAGAAACACCTCAGCTATGTTCATTCAACTTTCATAGCCTTTTTCTCTTGAAGTTTACTATGAACGACAAAAAATTGGACACTGCTTACTAAGATTCTTATACAATTAACTTTTCATTTGTGGGTGCATGAGTGCAGTTCATCTCAGATGTATAATAATCATCTAACAGAAAATTAAAATGCAGCCTATACTTGTCTGCATTGGAAGGTCAACGAATTCACTCCACGTTTCTCTTGGAAAAGCTATGGCCGCTGAAAAACTATGAAACACACTCAGGTTGCTCTCAATCATACACATTACACATTATACACACAATGGAAGAAAACTGCAGCACTTGGTGTAGTGACTATCACAGACATCCCATTGGTGAAAACAGTGCTTAAGATAATCTAGAAGTAAGACATGCATACAGATTGCAAGGAAATGTGACACAAAACTAGCAAACAACAGGAAAGTGAACAAATTTGGCAAAACAAACATGCAGGAAAACCATTTCATGGAGCAAGGCAATTTTATCACATGAACAATTAGATGAAAGATTTGCTGAAAAACAACAAACAGAATTTTAGGTGGTTGTGCATTGTTGTTTCCCAAACATTTCAGTTTAATGGAAATGTTTTTTGCACAATGATCCGATCAGGTTTTGAATTCCCTTAATTTGTAGCATGCCTAAATCATAAAGGAGAATTTTCATATTGCTGTTTTGCATTTATTGTTCATTTTCATATCATACTGTTTTAACCCTTCAGTAGTCCAAACTTCCTACTGCTAATAAACAATGAATTATTTTTTTATGGTCAAAAAACCATGCTACTGTTAAAAACTGTTCAAAAAGAAAAAACAACATCACATTGTTAGCCAGCTGTGAACACAGCATTTCAAGGTTTACATATCTGCCTTCAAAAAGTGACCAGATGACAGACATGTCATAATATTTAGTAGAAATAATTTGTGGGCTTTGATGCAGACTAGAGAAATTTCTCTCTACTCCACTCATGAATCCTGCAGTCCTTATAAATATCCACTCTGTCACAAATGTCATCACAGTCACATACCACATCAGAATGTAACAAACTCTTCAATTTAGCATTGTCTGGAATGTCTTAAAGAACCGTATAAACAAACTTGTATGAAAACAGTGAAATCTTGACCAATCATCTCTGTAAAAGTGATGATTCAGGCGGTAGGCTAAATCACATGGTACCAAAATTCTTCCACAGTGGCAGCAGCTTAACGACTGCTACATTTGGTAAATGTTTGTGCCACAAACCCATAAAGATCTATACTTTTCTTTGCTCCAACACAGATAAATTATCCACATTTTCTCTCTTCCTCTGTAGTTTTTGACTGGAAAGTATCAGTCAACATAACTTTCACTCCATTGAAAGGGGTTCATCAATCTTTCAGTACACCTTTAGTTTGGCAAATCATGATTGCTTTAACGAAGGAAATATTTCTCCTGTCACATGGTATAATGCTGAAAATGAATGCAGATGATGACCAGTCAGTCATGCATCATACTGAAGAAAAAGGATGCATCCAAGATAATTCCAAAACATGAGCTGTACGGGTATGTCACAGGGTACGTAACCCACACATTTAAAGATACTTTAAAAAGTCAGGCTTTATTACCTAGCCCTGTGAACAAAAATATAAAAAAAGCACAACCACTTGTCTTTAGCAAGTCAAACCAGAGCAGACTTTGTATTATGCTGGAATCTTTGCAGTATTCACATATTTTGTGATTTTTCTCATGTGAGAAGGCCCCTATGCCATCCCGTTCTCCCTGCCTGCCCCCCAAAAAATGCTTTAACTTGCTTCAGACCATGAATAACTAAAGCATTCTAGGAGCATTCAGCATCTAAAGGCAGTCATGAGATTGATCTTAAAGACTGTCTTGTAGTTTCCTTGAGTGTTGTTACTTCTGTCTAATCACTTGGGTTAGACTGTTTACACAATAGTATGTGTAATCCAATCAATTTCACTTTATGAGCACTGTTCAACAATGTACCTATAAGTACAGTTATTCTCTGTATCAATCAGATAGTAGTTGTACATGAAACTACACAATAATAGTTTTTAAAATCCTTCTGAATGGTTTAAATACTGCCTGGACACGTGAAATGATTCACAAATGCTTTATCAAATGGCACTTGCAATGTCATGTTCTGCAATCTGTATTTCTCTGGACGTTGTCAAATGATCCAAACTGGATCTTTATCATTTTCTCTTTTCATTACAAATTTTGAAAAAGAAGCCCACAAAGACTATGATCTTGCTGTTGTTTGCATCAACCAGTCAATTTTCGACCTGATCAAAAATGTTTGCGATGTAGGATGGTGAGCATACAAAACTGATAGACTATGTACTTGACAGTGGCAAATGATGCGTGAATTACTTACAACTGTGGTTGTGGAATCTGGTAGACATCACTAGTAACAGAGCTTGTAGAGTCAGGGGGAAGTCACTGGTATTGCTGAGGTAGTGGGTGAGCGTTCATCTTCCTCTGGTTGCAACTCTGTTTGTGCTGCATACTTCTAGAAAGCATAACATTCTTACACTTCTCTGCCAGAATGCAAGTGCTTCATGCTATAGCTGTCATCAGAAGTCATGACACAGAACTTTGCCATATGCTCAGTACAACTGGGGATTGAATGGTATTGACAGTCAGTACCTCTTCACCAAGGTGCCTTGTACTCCTCAATATTGCAAAATGCTGCCATTTCCTGGTGGGAACATGCACTGGTATGCAACCTATACCACATTTTATCACACTACCAAGAACTGAAAACCCTGGTACATTATTTAGAAGATGATTCACAGGATGCTCCTGATTGACCACATCCAGATGTTTTGGATGGAATGGTTTTCACAGGTTACTTCCCTTTTTCTTGGTCAACTCTCCTCAAGGTTATGCCAAGAAGTTGTTTCCCTTGCTCTCATTCCATTTGTGTTGCGGAAGCTGAACAGAGGGGAAATCTGTCGTCAGACAATGTTGAATGATCCACACCATATGGCAACTGCCATAACCAATGCAGGATACATTCCAGCATCAGATATCTAACACATAAAGTGCAAGTTGACTTCTCTTCTTCAAAGTGCATCATTTGTTTCGTTTAAAGCTGATTTTGGAAAAGTGTTTCAGCTTGAAGGTGCCCTGCCGCTCTGGTGGGGGTTGCAGTTGGATTTGTGGGGCCATTGCTGCAGCAACAACTGGCGTACTGTTCACTTGTGATGGGAAGCTGATGGACCGCCTAACTGTTTCTGTTTCATATAAAAGAAAATGGATTTTTTACATTTCCTCCACATGAGTATTTTGCCCTTTCACAATGACCTCTTTTTACCCATCATGTTTCCAATATTTCAATTTTATTATTAAATAAAAGTCTGGAGCATTTATTTCAACATTTATTTAATTAAAGAAATTCCTGAAAATTCCAGACATTCAGAAAACAACAGCATCCATTTGAATTTTTTAAAGAGATTTTGTAGTGGTCAATGCTGTAAAAATTGTACAGTCCAGCAATACATGTTCTGTAACAATTTTGCAGTCCAGTAGTACATGTACATGTGCTCTGGCTCAGCTGAGAAAAAGTTATTCAGCTATGAAAGTCTGGAACAGTGGAGCAGAGCATTTGATGGAGTCAGATAAGTGAAACATTGTCATTCATTTGTGTTGGCAGTCATACCTGGAGTTGGCTGGAAGATCATAAGTTTATCTCCAGATCCTTGGTGTTTGGAGCTGATCCGCTTTGATCCAAATCGCTTGACGAAGCCTGAGCTGCGGGAGATGGAGCTCTTCAGCAGGCCTGCCTTACTTTTGTCCTGTCATTGTCAAAAAACGTTGGTAAGAGTATGGACCATGTACCCAAGTTACTAGATGGTGACCATGTTCACACCAAAGTAGTTCAAAACAAAGGCTTAAGAGCAAAATCCATAATGCAGAAAATGAAAGATGTCAGGGATGCCTTCCAATGCAACTTGACAGACCTGCAGTGTATTTACTTACCTCTTCATTGTCAATGGGCACTGCATCTCTTGGCATGAGGATGAAGCGTCCAGTAGTTCTCCACTCACACTGGGCATCATGAACATTTTCATCATCTGCCAGGATCCGCATCTCCACTTTCTCACTGCCGGGTCTTCTGCTTGTTAATGAAGAAGTATCCCCTTGTCCTGGAATGTCAAGTTCTTCCACAAGAACATAACTCCTTGGATCTTCTCCAGCTCGATGAGTTTTCTTCATAGCCTGTTATATGGAAGTAATTAGAACCAGCTTATAATTGATTATATTGTATGAGATATCCAAGGTTTCATTCATGACAGTTGTCTTTGTGCATGAATTCTTCCCTGTATGCCATTTGTATGTTGTCACCTATGTGAAAAGGACAGTTGGATGCAAATGGATTACCACTGAACTGTTAAACCCTCACCTACTAGTCTGCATCATTGAAAAAGTACATCCACTTTGGAAAATAGAGTTTATCACTCTTAAGGCTGCAAATTTAAAGCAGGAACCTGTTCAAAGGATTTGATGGGTAAATGAGAAGGTGATGCTTATAATTTACAGACAATATTAACAATCCACAGGATTTTGCTACCTATAACAATTAAAAAGCTTTTGTTTGCTGTGGTCGTGTTTGTGACTCAAGTTTGTGTTGAATCATGTATTTAACTTACTGCTATGGCAACTTTAAGAAAATATTATGCAATTTGTGTTGCTAATAATGAAGTATCCATATTGCCTTAAAGCAAAGGTTGTTAAAAAGATGATTAAAGCATATAGTATTTACAAATTTTTTGACATCAGGTCTTGTCCAAACATTAAAAAAGCAAAACACACAGTAAAAGTAAAGCTAAAGTAAAAAAGTATGAGTATAAAATATAAATATCAAATAGTATCAAACGCATATTCTAATGTGTTACTTATACAGATCTAAGGAATAGATAATTATATGTCATCTGTCAGCGTTTGTCTGGTAATGAAAATACTGTTCATAACACTTGAAGTGTGCGTTGTCTTACTCATGCACACATGCCACATTTATATCCATTCAGTAACATACATAATCATATTAAAATTACACACATATGCACATACATACAGCCACATGTACACACAAAGATATATGCAAGTACATATGCATGCATGCACTAATGCACACAATGCAAAACAGAAATGTATGATTATATTCATGCACACTTCTCTTCAACTACAGACAATTAAGCAAGTGAATAAAACTGCTGCCAACATTAAAAGGGTTGGAAGAAAGTGCCCGACCTGCGTAATGACATCAAGTGCTGTACTGGAGGAGGGTGCCTTGAAGACAGTGTACGGCTGGTCAGGGGACACATTGTAGACACACACATGAAACATTTTTTCTTGGACTTCCCAACCCCCTGCCTCCTGCTCCATTTCTAGCTTGCGCTGCAAGCAAATAAAACCACACCAACTTTAGGTGTGCTTGCACTGCAAGCGAAGAAAGCCACACTACTTTTATATGCATCACAGCCCTTTCAATTTATCAGGACTGTTTGTCTGCAGTGACTATGGCTGATTAGGTAGCTCCACCAAAAATCGCTTTGTAAACACACAACACATCATGATAAGTGTCATCACTTGATTTACAATGTAAACACCCAAGACGAAGAGGCACTTCTTCAACATTCTCACAAAGCTGTCCTACATTATTACTAAGACGAAGACATCATGTCAGTGCCAAAGATTATAGAAGCAAAGCTTCTAGACTATAATACATTCCTCAATGAATTCATTTCTTAACATTTCAGGTAAAAACTATAAAAGGTGGCAATGGCACCAATTGTCCTGGGCCAGCAATAAGTGCAATGACTTCAGTTGTGCTACAACATGTCTTTAGTACAACATGGGGGTGTTTAGGTCATGTGAGCATGTAAGCCAATTGTCCACTTCAGTAAAGAGCCATCTCTAATACAGATGTTAGGAAGCTACAGTGTTGCCTAACATGGGGGAAAAAGTGCAGTTGTCTCTCATGGTTTACATAGATTTGCATTGTACCTTCTGCTCCTTTAGCATGGTGGTTACCCATGCTCGACTGGTAGGGTCCTAGAATAAACACAGGACAAAGTAAATGAAAGTGAATGGGTATGTAGACACACAAGAGAATCTTTAACAAAGTTCATGAAAGTAAAAGAATTAAGTCATACCTAAAGTAAATGTTAGTAAGATAGATCAAATTTTTGAAAAGCATTATAGAGGCATAGAAAAGATATCAATTCCATTTCAACATTCCCATGATTACTTCTATAAGTCTGCAAACATATACTACTCTAATGTTGGTCTGGGCTATCAAAAGAGTTTTAAAAAAGAGCATCATAATCTTTTCTATTAAAACAAGTTTTTAAAAGCTTTTTAGAAGATGTTATTAAAATCTTTCATCTCTCCCGTCATGCCCCAGTCGTCAAAACAAGTTTTGTGCTGCTGAAGCCAATCCTTGCCATGGATATATGACCTATTTCCTATATTCATTTGTACAAATGATCTGTCTTAGCTATCAAACAATCCAGCAGTAGTGAATAAAGACTACTATAGCTACCAGAGAGCATATATATATATATTTTCTGTGGGATAATAACTATCTGATTTCATTTGCTTCCATCAAGATTTAATTTCACACAGATTTACTTTTCATTAAGCATACTGACCTTCCAATCCATTTGACCAACATTCAATGGCCTTTTATATTTACATTTACATATCTAAACATTTGCATAGCTCTAGTTCTTCCTGTCTTGTTACTAAGTATACAGCTCATCATACATACATCACTGAGTTTGCGCAGGATAAAGCGACCAGCGCCTTTCCACTTGTTCTGCGCCTGCAGAACCTTCTCAGTGATGTCCAGGATGCGTTGAGTACTGGCTTTCTCCTGGTCTTTCTTTTCCCACCCACTCTGCACATCCTCTACCAGCATGTAGTCCCCTATCTTGTCTTCAAGACGTTGAACCTTTAGAAGAGCCTGCACACAGGTATCATATCAGCATAACACATTGACCTGACATGGATGTGCATGAGCCATTAACAGAGGCTTCAAAAGAGATCTTTGATTATTAGTTTGAGCATGACAGTAGGAATGAATGCCCTAAACTTATCTTAAAAGTCTGTTTTTGTTTTCAAAGCATTTCCATAAAGAATAACACAGAAAAAAGCTAGTTCAAAACAGCCCATCAAAGTCAAGACACAAATCAGGAATGTTTCAAGTCTGTAAGCTGTACATCAGCTGGTGCCAATACTATTTTTCTAAATCAGTTGATATTTTAGCAGCAGCCATTTATTCTTGCTAATAAACTATGAACTTTAATTTCTTCTTTCAGTCATTGGATATACCTGAGCAATAACATCATACACTGTAGACTCCTGAGTCACCTTCAGAATGACATACTCATCTGGGCCAGTCAAGCCAAACACGCTGATGAAGAACAGTCGCCTTTTCAGTTTGGGTCCTAGAGTTGGAACCTGTGAGAAGAACATGGTTAAGTTTTACTCTGTTCAAAAAAGATTAAATTTCAAAGTTCTGGCCGGCCATTTCGTCTGACTTGATGGCTGAATCTGTAAGTATGATGCAATGGATATTTGTGTTGTTTCAGTTTCATGTCAAAACAAAAAACTCAAAGGAAATTCCTGTTGATTATTTTGGGGTTTTTTTTGTTATGTAGATGATGAAGTTTGTCAATATTATTGATGATGAATATAATAAGTTATGAAACTTAAGTGAAAAAAAGCATCAAACTTGGGGAAAATCATTCATACATGATCATCTTGTGTGACAGTACTCTCATCAGCAAGTCTTCTCAAGAGCATGCTTTTATCAAAATATAATTACTGACTTTCTGAATTCAAACAGCACTGGAAGCTTATAGTATGCTTATAAATTGAGCTTGCTATTAACTGAAGGGCCTATAAGAGTAAATGAAGTGCATTGACCTCGCATGCAACAGGACTTGCCTCTTATGAAACACCTCACCTCTTTCATCTCCTTGCTAGCTTCTGACAGCTCCTTCACTTTAGTGAAAAGTGACATGCGCTTCCCTGTGGCAGCAGCTGTCTGAGAAATGTCTATGCTGCTGCGAGCTTCTAGGATATCTTCTTCTGTTTTGGAATAGATAAAGAGTGTAGCAAGTTCACAGGGCTGGTTGCTAGGTGACCGTAGACGAAGATGGCGGTAACCTGGACGTAGACTATGGAAAGAGACAACTCGCTGGGAAACCATGTGACCAGTATTTGTGTCAATCACCATGAATCGAAGAAACGCCATGTCTGCAAACATTATCTGTTATGGAAAAGGAAAAATTTGTCAGGAGATGCAAATAACCACTAATATAATGAGTTAGATTATACCTTATAAGAGAAAGTACAGAAAATGATTACTGACAATAGTATATATATAGTGATCATGATGAAGTTGATGACATTGACTTATTTTTCTCTCACAAACTGCACCTTCAGGAAGTCATTTAATACATATGCCTTACAGCAACAATGGTCATGACAAACACATGACAACTATTTATTTTTTCCTTGAACACTGCCCAGATTACCTGGAATGTGAAGATGTCGTTCCAGATGGGGTTAAGAGCATTTTTGGGCACAACTTTGGTCTTCTGCTTAGCACAATCCACAGGTATGCCAATCACCTCTACTTCCACTTGGACATTGGCAGTGTAGCTGTTGCAGACATACTGGCCTGAGATGACCTGGACATTATATGTAGCCACCAGCTCAATTTTTTTTAAAGATATATGTTGTTCTAGAAATTGGCTTACTTTACTGCTGATGTGAAAGATATCACAAAAAAATTTTGTAACTGTAGCTCTTGCTTTGTCTTTATTTTTTTAACTTCTGTAACTCAGCACACTTGTGGAGTATAACTGTCCACTGTGATTAATTTTTTCATTAAGCTGGTCATTTGTCATTTGTCAAACGAGGTTGAAAAAGATGATGAAAAGGTCAATTCAAAGATTATGAAGAATTAAAATGAGAGAATATTGAAGGATTTCATGAAATTTCATAAATAAATGTTTATTTCATTGCAGTCTACCTAACTAAATTAAGATTGTAAAATTTTTCCATGTTCATAATGTAAAACAAGTAGATGTGCCTTGTGTATTTTTTTTGTTTAAAGGGTGGGGGTAGGTTAATGATTCAAACAGACAAAAATTGAGAAAATTCAAACATACATGTAAAGTAAAAATCGTGGCATGTAGGCCTTCAAACTCCTTGTCCCAAGGGTTGAAGTGGTTATACATGACATGGCTTTTATCCCACATTACCGATGGCTTCAGCACATATCCACACCGACCATTCTGCTCAAACATGGCTGTGTTGAGAGCAATGGCTGTGTCTGCAATATTAACAAGTTATAGTCATTGAAGTGAGAGTTTGAGTTATGTAATACACAATGAGTTGTGCAATACATTTAAACAACACCTTTATGGCAAACTACACAACCTTGAGATAGTTAAAATTTAATTAATGTTTATAAAGTGTTTGCATCTCTACTTATAGTGGTATAGCTATTCTTACAAAAGTCCTTAGGTATAGAATGTATTAATGAGGAAATGTAACATACAATAAAAAGTACCTTCAGTTTGATAGTTCAGTGCTACCATCTGGATGCCAAAAGCCCAGAAGATGACAGGGTTAAAGTTTGATGAATCAATTCTCATACCAGCTGGATATGTTCGCATCATTTGCCGTTCAGAATGAGTATATCAAGTTAAGGAGCTCCTTGGGGAGTAACAAGGAATAAACTAAAACTAAACTAGTGATTATTATATGAAGATGTATCAAATGTCTGGGGATTAAAGGTATTTAGAATGCCTGCATGCTCTCCCACTCCCCGATCACACAGAACACTATCATGTATTTTGCTTAAGTCTGCAAAGGATATTTGACAACACCAAGAGGGTTGCGGCGACACAGTTGTTTTGCCTTGTTCTCGTTGAGAGAAGAGACAAGATAGCATGGTGGTATACCTTCATGTCGCCTTGCTTTAGGCCAGTTTGGGAAGGAAGAAACTGAGGGAACTGTCTCCAGTTTGTCTGCTGCAAAAATATTAGATTAAAAGTCAGTTTGTTACATTTGTTAGCATTTGTAGTTAAGAGATCATTAAAAGAATTGCTTTCCAGCAGATTGGTACCCAACTGTCTTGTAAATATAGTCTCAAATAATGAATCAAAAACTATACAAATAAGAAGCATATCAAGTAAAACCAGAAAAAAAGTATGTGTTCTCACAATTATACTTACCTGATGTAGTGGTAAGCGCAGGTGTACTGGGACTGTTACCAAGGGAGGGCACAAGGATACTTTTTCTTGATGTTGCTTTCTTCTGCTTGAGTGACGTATTGGGACTGAGAGAAAGTCCTAGAGACCACCAAGGGGAAAAAAAGAATGAATACAGCATCGCTATGGTAAGATACAGAGCTGCACAATTTAGGTGTATTCAGTAATCAGTTACCTGTTGTTTCTCTATTTCTATTTTGAAGAATGTATGCATAATCTTATATGCAGATGTGCACTGGTAATCATGCATCATGATTAATCAGAATTTATTTAAATAAAAATCAGTTTTTGTTTTTCTAAATGCTCAACAAAATTATAAAATTTTTCATCTTTATTGCCACCAGGAAATTATTTACAGTAATAAACGGTTTGCTTTGAAACAATGTTGTAAAAAAAATTATTGTTGTTCAAAAGGCATGTCATTCCATTTACCTCTGAATTTGACAGCGTGAGTATACACAACAAGGTCAGACAGCTCTTTAGCAATCTGACTAGCCTTGCGTGGCTTTCCTCTGGCTGGCACCTTGACTTGCTGGATGTCGTCATCAAAATGCCAGTCCAGTTCAGGATGGCTTTTTAACCTGGTCTTTTCACTGAATGAGCCAGAAGGCTCCCTGTGTTGCAAACAGATCACATCACTTGCATGCTGATCAGAAGGATCTTAATGTTAAGAAATGAACTTGCCATCAGTTCTACAGTTTCGTACATTTTTTTTAGGAA
Source organism: Pomacea canaliculata (assembly GCF_003073045.1). Lineage (NCBI taxonomy): Eukaryota > Metazoa > Mollusca > Gastropoda > Architaenioglossa > Ampullariidae > Pomacea > Pomacea canaliculata. Next base: position 11,356,707 of record NC_037594.1, on the reverse strand, counting down.
AAATACATTTGGTGCCAAAGAAATAACAGAAAAAGAGAGAAAGGTCAAAATCAGGCTCAAATAATTTGAATGGGAAAAAATGACAAAAATTTATACTGAATCTCTTTATTTCTGGATTTCATAGCTATACACTGATGCTATAAAATGAAAACTTTGATATATATATATAGGAAGATGAACATTTCTATAGTACACACATGCACATGAAACACATTCACAAACATACACACATGACTGCATACACATGAAAGCACACACCTATAATAAAATAAAACACTGTGCTTACAGAAGAAAAGAGAAGTAGGAAAAAATATCACCCTAAATAAGTCTTTTATTTGCAATTACAAGAGAGGGTTTAGTTCTCAACATTTTTAGCCTCATCTAACAAGAACAGTCAGTCTCTGGGTAATGGATGCCACTATTTTGCATTTTTCCATGATGAATGGGTGATTACCCATTTGCATGCAAAGCCTCACCTATTGCGAAGCTCTCCAAAAGACCCGGTGCATGCCTGCATCTGTCCTTTGCTTTTGTCATCATGATCTGGAAGCGGGCTGTCTTGACTGTCTACAGAATGCCGCATGGCTTTTACTGCTGTAAAATACATCCACGGTCTTATGACAGACTCATTTACATACAAGAATACATTGCAGCCCACTTCAAGATTTACACAGTCTGTAATCTTGCAATGCATTTATTTACATAATAATGCAACTGTCTTCCATTCTGAAGGTGCAAGACTTTGACCATGCAGAGAAAGTCCATGCATATTAATTGTTAGTCATTAAAGCATATGGTAATTATCTATGGTTAAGTTTCTGTGCATAGTGGTTATTGCAGTATGTATCCCCAAAATAGAAGAGCTTTATTAATTTAGCTTTTGTAAAACAGTCCTAATTTTAGCCCAGTTCTTTGCTGAAAAATAAAGTTTGCTGAACTCTGATAAAATATTTCTGATAGAAAGCTGGTTGAATCTGAGAGGAAACGAAAAAGAGAGAAAACATTGGCAAGACAGACACACCATCAGCAACATCCTCTTCATCTTCGTCTTCATCATCATCTTCATCAAAGTCATTCATTGATGTTGTTTCCGAGGAAGGAATACTGCTTGTCCGGGACTGAGTTGTGACCTGTGATGCACACCATAAAATTGATCATAATCTTTATGGATAAAAATAATGAAACAGGGACGACCAATCATCTCCACTAAAGCATTCATGTGCAGGATACCTAGATAAATCCATGAACTCACTGGCGGAGAACACAGAATATACAATGAGCTGATAACAATAAACATAATTGATTTACATAAAAAGGGAAGAACCTTTTTCAAAGCCTGTGGGTTTTCAGGTTCTCGAAGTTTCTTATTCTTGATGAGGATGCAGTACTTCAGCTGAGCAGGGGAAGGCAGCTGTGGATCTTCCGCAAAATCCGACTCAAATAGGAACTTTGTCACAAGGCGTTCCCCAAACACACTCTTCCAAATGACAAAGAGGAATGCCAGTAATATACATGTAGAGATAGATCAACCATGTATTCATTATGTTCACAAGATTCACAAGAAGGGGAAATATTTCACTAATGGTAAGAATGGATTGCACTGCATCCTTAAATCCTTTTATGCCTAGAATGGACATCGCCATATCTTTGTGTATATGTGTGTATATATAATTATATATATTGCTGCATGCATTGATATTCTGTTGTGTGCTCATGTGAATACGTACTTAAAGAAAATATGGTTCATAAATTCAAATATTATAATAAAATTATAAAGCTACTTACAATGAAGATCTGTGCCATCTTTTGCTGCTGTGGGAGTGAACAGTGATTTTCGATGGATAGTATAACAGGGTAAGGGGAGGTCACAAAGGCACTTTTGTTGATAGCCTCCACTACGGACTGCAAAATAATAATAAAAAAAAGTAATGCTAGCAACATCATTTTCATCTAAATGCAATACACAATATTCTGAAATTTGATGTCAGCAAGGTGAACATGATGCCGGTTGGGTTTTTTTTTTTTTTTCAGCTCTGTCTTGAGAATTATTTTGTACCTTGAAAGGAATCTTGGTGGTGAGTGTATGTCCATGATAAATGATTGGCATTCCATCATCCCCATCCCAGCAGTCTAGCTCCACACAGCGACAGCCCTGCAGGAGAACCTGGCTGTACAACTCTACAGATGATTCCCCTTTCAGCTGATGGCCTGTGAGGTATGTGTTGTGGGACGATGCAATGTAGTAATGTGGCAAGGGGTGGTCCATGTCCTGAACAAAAGGAAACAAGTGCAAAAGCAGTCCTATTCCATAATATTAAACATGCCATCATAAAAGAACAGTAACACTCTGATTATACTCAAAATGTTTAAGTAGTAGTCTCTGCTGCAGTCACAGTAAAGTTCAAACACCTTAAGCTTACATTAATTTTTTAAAATAATTTGATACTCAAATTGTTTTGTTATTTACTTAGAGGTAGATAATTAACACATGGTAATTAGGGAAGGGGTTGCAGTTGCTATTTGTAACAGTGCTTTTCTCACTCTTCTATCTGGAATGTATACATTTACAGGTAAAAAGAGTTATTCTTGCATTTCATTCTGCAAAAACATGTTTTGTCTAGAATTTCTACATCTGTATAATAACATATCTTTCTGACTGTTCTCCTCCATGTGCAATCTTTCTCTCTTTCTTAGATTGTAAATGTAGACTGAACTATTTATAAAGCATACAGCAGCAATTCATGTCATACACAGATTTGTAATTAAACTACTTTTAATCCAATGATGAAAGATGTCATGTGACAAAATGTTGGTCTGTGACAAACCTCCTCTTTACAAGGCATCTTCTCAGGTATGCAGGCATAGTTATCTTTGTCCATGAGAAATCGTGCAAAGCCCTCAAATGACAAGCAACACTGGTCACGAAGTACAGAGTCTGGTTCATGTCTTTGTATCAGTTCCAGAATCTCATGGTCTGGCAGCTGCTCATCCTGATAGTCTCTGAGGAATTCCCTGAACTCTTGCAGGCCAAGGCACCGGTCAGTAGTGCTCTCAACTCCAGCACAGTTGGAAATGATGCTGGAGACAGCCAGGGCATCACATATCTTGTGACGGTGTACATTATCCTGACTTAGGTCAAATGTGTTGTTTCTGGTGATCAGATCTGCGGTGAACAGGATAAAGAAACCCACAATCAAACATTGAATATACATTTTGTCTTAGATGATAAACATGAATAACACTGTCAAAGTATTTTTAAAATTGAAAATTTGAACTTCAAAATGAAAAATGAACGTGGTCATCATTTATGCTTGTTTTGCATATTTTTCACTAGTGCTTTTTAATCATAAAATGTCCCGTCATGTCTTTGTATCACATCATAAATAAAAACATCATGGCACTTGAGTTGTGATTATTTATTACTTTTTTATTACTGTATGCTAAACTAGACTTTCATACTTTACAACAATCTAACATAGAAGGTCCATCATTATCAAAGGTAATGGTCATCCCAGGAACCTTTTCAGGTTGTTAGGGAGTGAGGTGTTAGACTTCACTTTTCTTGATGCCAGCCTGTAGGTGAGGACAGTGCTTATCTCCTCTGCCTGACTATCTTTCTTTCCCAACCCTCTTTGGAGTCAGGTACCCATTCCTGCCAGCTGGGTCGACTGGGGAGAGTGAGTTGCTCATTATTAACACTAGCGAATTCAACATTTGTTTCACTGCTGATCACCATATAATGACCACAACCGTGCTATTCACAACACAAGTTTGGGATAGTATTGATTTACAGCATTGATTTCATCTGCGATACCAAACACAATCAACTACCATTCTTTTTTTTAAAACCGGTCCTCATTTTCCTTTTGTTAGACATTTACATGATGTCGCCTCAGTGCACTTCCCCCATTAACCGCCGCCTTTACTGTTAGTTTTATGATATGACGACAGCAAATCTCCCCCTAACCATCCCATTCCACATCCCTAACCACATTAGACTATCATGTCACACAGTCTGAAAGCCTGCCACACCCACTCATGTCTCTGTCCTTCGGGGTGTAGGGCTGAGGTCGCGCATGCGTGTTGCCGATGCTCTGGCGCGGGACGGCGATCTGCTCGAAGAGTTCCTTGAGGTCCTTGCGGCAGCGCAGGCCGAAGGACTTGAAGAGGTCCACGAAGTCCAGGAAGGACAGCTGCGTGGAATGCGTGATGGAGGCGGAGGATTTGTCGCCAGAGCGGCAGCCCAGCGACATGCGGCGGCGGTGGGAGCGGTAGCGGTTGGTGAAGCTGAAGTGAGGGAGCGGGGGCGGAACCCAGGGGTGGGGCTGCCGCGGGGTATGTTGTTGAGGCTGGGGTCGCTGGCGTGCGACTTGTGAATGTCCGACCGCATCTGCAACAAATCCGGTAAAATGGAAGGGGTGCAAGACAGGGTGTGGATCGAGACCAGGAGCACGCGGAAAAAGAACAGAAGCATCAAAGAACATCTTCAGAACACCAAGCAATCCTTTTAATGTGAAGCAACCTACAAGTCATACAGTTTAAAATCACAAATCAGGCAACAGATGGGATGAAAGAGGGAGGCCAGAAGGAGGAAGAAAGACGGAATAGGGTGGTTGTTCAATGTGAAGACTAGAAAAGCTGGCAGTTTCTTTTTTTGTTTTTTTGTCGTTTTGAAGATTTGTAAACAGTTGTATGACCTTTATATACTGCTGCATATGTTTCGAAATATACTGTTTATCTATGATCACTTCTCTAAACTTTTTGTCTGCGTTGGTTACTCGCTACAAAGATTCCATCTCTACACAGGCCCACAATTATCCGAGTTTTTCAGAAATGCTGTTCCTGGACGCAAATTAAATCATGAATTATGTAAGTCAGTCGAAAGCAGAGAGAGGAAAAAAAAAAAGGAGAAAAAGTTTATTCCCGCTGGTGGCGCAGTCTAGTCAGTACTCGGGCAACGAGTTTTGTTTTGTTTTACAGTGTGATGGCAGCACAGCAGCCGGCGCCTGACGACGACCACTGACCTTTCGCAGAGGACTGGGAGTTCGCTTGTGCTTGCCGCTTCCTCCATCCCCTCCACCGCCTCCAGACCCTCCTCCTCCGCTCCTCGAGTAGTGACCCTGACCTTCCGCGGTGACCCCTGTGCCTCCGCCCACGCCAGACTTGGTGCTCTCATGCTGCTGCAAAGAAGAAGAGGGAAGGGGAAGGTGCAGTATCAGATCCAGAACAACATGTCGTTTTAATCATTTCTGTAGAACTGTTTGTGCAGGGGAAAGAAGAAAGAAACTGTTGAGACATGCAGTAAATAGCCTCTGCCCTTCCTGACATTCGATGTACGTGCATATTTGCATCGACGACATCGAGCAGGTGTTCAGTGGCGTAGGAACCAAGGGGTGGGGCAAGGTGGGGTGGCATCCACCCCTTCGGAAAAAGATACTAAGGAGGACAAGAATGGTGTTCACTGTCAGTATCCCCCAAACCGGACATCTTCCTACGCCACTGCAGCTGCCACTCTATCGACACCACCAACCTACGACATCCTGTTTTACACAGCAAAAAGGGTTAGGGAGCTTGGAGCTGTTCTGATATCATAAACCAGCAACGACTAGTAGGCAGGATGCTGGGGAAAAGAGCATAATACCCTTTGTATTTACAGCATCCGGGCACAAACAGCAACAAAGTGTCCTCGTTAGTTGTGTGAAAGCATAAAGTTCGGGAGATACACGTGTTACTCATTTTGTGCAGGTGTCTCATTAACATCAGTTATTAGAGTCACTTCGATGTGTGAGTAAGTGTTTGCATATCCATACTATCTAATCTTTCATTCAGACCATTGATGGATGTAATTGTGTGTGTGCGTGTGTGTGTGTGTGTGTTTAATTCAAGCGCACAAAACCTGTTGAATAGCTTTTTTTGGGTGTGTATGGGTGGGTTGGATGAACTCTGTATTATTATATTCACGTGAGGCAACAAACTTAGTATGTAGCCAGTCATCTTTACAAGGATGATAATCCAAATCGTTATCGAGTTTAAAAAGCGCGAGATGAGACCTGCGAGCAGGTGCCCTCACCTTACTGGACGAGAAGTTGTAACTCATTCTTTTCTTCAGAGCGCCGAAGTTGCTGGGTGTTCGCTTGCATGTGGACGGCTGGTCCGAGGTGGTGGTGGCTGCTGTGGTGCCCGACGACCACGTCCTCCCTCCGAACACCTGCGACACACACATACACACACACGTCACCTTGGTCAGTTCTCAGTTACCATGGCCAAATGATGGTGTAACTCTGAACAGCTCTATCCTCATCTTCCTCTTGCCCTTTCCTCTCTTTATTCTACATCCGGCTTCCTGCAACTCAACAAATAAGCTGTAAACACGAATGGGTGTTCTCCTAGCAGGTGTAGGAAGTACACAACGCCCTCATTGTAATTGTAAGATCAGCGATCAAAAGGATAATCTAGCCACATTCGAAAACATTGCAAGAATTATCTCAAAAATATTGGTCGGATGAGAATGTCGTTCAAAGCTGTTCGAAATGCAGATAAAGATTTCTCGAAAAACCTTCGAAATATGAGAAAAGATTTTGATGCTGGTTTCTTGCCGATAAAATCAATTGGACTACAAGAGAAACGATGCAGACAGGACCTATCCCCAGGGCAGCGAGAAACATAGACATCATTGCCGTGGCAAGTTCACCGCGCTATTTATTTCCCGTAAAGTACGACTGAGGTACCAATGGCCAGGCAGCCTGAGAGTCTTTCCACAGAGACAAAGTAATAATCATTCTGTATCGATTCACAGTCCAAAACAGTTTGTATCCCCAATCGGATAGAGCGATTTATATTGGAAGCAGTGGTGCAGCTGGAACAACAGTTGCTGCCGTGCGTATCTTGCTGCAGCGGCAATGATTTGCCAAACAACTTCTTTAATTACTTATAGCTAATGTTTTGTTTCCTACAGTTGCATGGGTTTGCTCTTAGGCGTTATGTGTAGTTATGGTGTCCCTTGCCCTTAATGTCCGTGTCTCTGAAGTCGGTCTTTGTCAAGGTCCCTCCCTACAGTGCAGACGACCAGACGGCGATGAGGTGCCACAGAAAAGGGACGTCCACACCATGTTGAGTCGCACCTGCCACGAGACTACAGATAGTCGGATGACAAATGATGGCGACAGTGTCGTGTGGCCATCAGGAGATACATTGATAACAGTAATAGCAGGTTATTTATAATATCTAAGACATTTTCTTTGAGTAAAGGTAGGCTCCGTGCACTTTACGGTACACATCCATCATATGAAGACTATGCATCCAACAATGCACACATACAAACACACACACATATACACACGCAGCCACATGTGTTATAAGGCTACCATGTAGAGCTGGCACAGGCATCAAGGTAGATCGACTACGGCTGGAGGATGGAGGTCAGAAGGTCACTTTAAATCAAGTGTCGCTGTACGACCAACAGGTGGCGCATTTATCAGGCCAACACGTGTAGTTTCGTAACATGTTGTAACAGAATCGTTTGTAAAATATAAGTCGATGCTTTGCACACTTTCCGATGACTCCGACACAATTATCTAGTTTTCTAAAACCACTGATTCTATTCCAAGCTAGGACAAAGCTTGACACAGGAACCATCGTTCTTGTGATTTGCTGCTCTTTGATGTCGTACTGCTTGGTGCTGAATTAGCTTTCGTGAATGATGCTGATGATGTGGTGGTGAGTGTGAATATACTGTATACAGACAGTAAATCAGGATACAGCACAGCAAAGGGTATATATATATAGAAAGGCAGCAAGTGAATCATTGTGGTGGGTGTGTCCAACTCAACCACAGGGAAGGAGGAGTGCAGCGTCCCACACTTCACACCAGATCGTTTGACCTACCGAGTATTCACCGGCAACCTGGCACCTGATTGTGTATAGTAACCTCGAAACTGAGATATGTCATCCGCATTGCTCTGTTACCACCTGGTTGTCCTCGCCATCCTATCTTTTGTTTCCCTCGACCACCGCCATCGCCCTCACAACACAAGCTGTCACCCTACCCACATTGCACAGTCGGTAAAAGAGAATTGTGTTAAACAAATCTGAAAAGTCTGATATCTGACACCATCTTCAATACTATTTGGGATAGCAGCTTTAATCTTTGTTCTGTAATTGTTTGTTAATAATACACACCAACGGTACTGCCTCAGCGCGTGCTGTTTGCAAAAATAGTAAACATTAATGTCCAAAGCAGAGTTAATTTTTCAGAGATATTACATTAGTTTTCCATTTCGAAGTAAGGAATTTTTTCCTCACTGTAAATGACTTTTGTGGATCAGCTTATTTTCCTCTCTCGAAGGATTAAAATAGTCCGAGGCACTCAGTATCAATTACTCTCGTCCAACAAATTTAAATACAAAAATCCCACAGCCCTCGGTCACGTCTGTAGAATTAGTGACAGGCCTACACAGTATTCGTGACGAGCAGAAACAGAATTTTGCGAACGAAATTTGTAATTTTTATAAGAAATGACAGGTGCTGCGATGGACAACGGAGACAAGGCTTGCATCACACCTGAGGTTGGAAACAGTCGAGAAATAAACAGAACAGACGAAAGTAGAGCACGGCCTACATAGCAAGGTGTGACCATGGATGTGTGACACCAGTTCGGGGTGTGACAGTGAACTTGTGGCCATTGCTCACCAGAAGTGAGTCAGCAGAAGGTACCTTGGATGGAGGGGACTGGAAGATAGAACACTCATCTTGCAAGTCTGTATACCTGTTCATGTCATTGGTGTAACTTGTGTAAGTACAAACCTATAAGCAGTCGATGAAAAAGCAGAAAGATGTGTGAATAGGAGAACTTTGCAAAGCTCTTCTCGTATCGACAGCTCCAACCAGCTGTTCAAACATGCGTAACCCCTCCAACGAACTGGATAACATGCAGGTAAGAATTATATTCATGTAAAATCATACCTCGATCCCAAAACGTATCTCTAACCCACATGAAATTAAATATGAAATAAAATATTGATTAAACAAAACATTGACAGTATTGCATAAATAATAATAAACAGCTAAAAAAATATTGGAAACACGTCTGGAATTAAAACAAAATTTTTGACATTTACATTGCACACAGGTAAGACTTTTTACAAGGTCAGCAGCAAAGAAAGAGACCGGAAGACGTTTTACCTGCCCGGGTGCGTGCTGCCTGGCGTCTGCGTGCACGTGTGAGTACGTGCTGGGCTGGTCCACCCTTGTCAGGCAGGGTGGGGGTAGTGCAGATGCTAGGGACAGGATGGGGGAGAAGCCGGTCACAGATTGTGGGTCAGTCAACAACGTTGATACAGTTTCTGGCGGTTCGCATGACCTCGCCGCACGCGGCACCGCTGATAACCGCGCGTCATCGCCGCGCACGACTCTGAGTTCTGTAAGGCTTCGCGCTCAGGCTGGCGTCCGTACGGTCGTCTTCTGATGACATTATTTATCTGCACCATCGCTTCTGTTGTTTATTATTTTTTTATTACAAGGTGGGGGCCAACGCCACGTGTGTGTTGCGGTTTCTCACCCCCTCTCTCCCCCATACACCCTTGTTTTGAGACAGACTGGCACCTGACCGGTTCTGTAGACTCTTATGATGACTTTGATTTGTCTTTGTGTGTCGAGAAGAAACAATGTAGGGTGTATCCATGTATATAGTTTTGCTATCGCACGTGTGCGTGTGAACGTAATACAACATGTCGGGTGTCACGTGCACGTGTGAATAAACGCTGAGTCCTTTTACACAGTGTCGATGTCCAGCATAAAAGTGTGAAGTTAGTTATGCCAGTAAAATTACCTGGATGTCTGTTTGTCTTGCTACTATCAGTCTGTTGGTAGCAGTTGCTGTCCATGGCAGTCACCATCAGTGGTTGCAGATGTAGTCTGGTGACCTCATCAAGTCGATCGGACCAAATCCAAAGCTTCCTACAAGGTTATTTTTCTCGCCTTGATGATGAACCTTGTTGGCCCAGACGTTGACGGGATAGAGCAAGCCAGGAATTCCACTTCAACAAGGACACTGACATCAATGACCCCATAACCCACATATGTCTACCCGACAATACACGGGCTGGTCTGACCAATCAGCGATTAGCAGGCAGTAAAGCGCTCACGCATCCTAATCCAGAATTCTGATGAAGAAGGTCTGAATATATTTCTGTGGCGAAATAGATAAATACAGGATAATTAGAATAAATTAGATAAAGAGATTCTATAAATCGAACTCAATTAACCCTGATTAAGCGACAACCAGCTGTGCGCACGACCAGACGAATCTCGCCGCTTGTATAACTCGTCTACCTGTTGCCCAACACAAACCCTCCTGATGGCTTTGTTATTGTTATTGTTGTTATTGCTATTGAATTTACATATTTTTTCTAGAAGCTTCGCTGGAGGTACGTCTGCTGCTTTCATGTCGAGACATTGCGTGCATCTCTGAGTGGGATGCTTTGTTTCGCAAACCTCGATAGAAAACTCATCCACTGCACCACAAGACTGTCTGGTCCGGCGCCACCCAGTCCTGGACAGTGGCTCATGTTCGCTCTACACCGAAACTCTCTCCATGGTCTGTTAAGGATACTCCTCCACCCAGTCGTGGAAGTGTTTGTGGAGTCTCCTTGTATAGACAGACCATTAGCTATTCTGAGAACTAGCATCTTGTGCACGGCCAGACACGAGTTTGAATTCGTTGTTGTCGGCATCGAAAAGTTGATAACAACTGGCGAACTGTGCACTTGTTCTTGTTGTTAACCCCAGCATCCTGCAAACTGGTTCTCACCCGGCATGGGGATAACCCTGAATACTGTGAGTTCAGTTCTCACCCAGTCTCTGCTGTTAACACCCGGCAGACTGTCATCATCTCGATATGCCTCCGTGTGCTGATAGGACTATGGTGGCGGCGGAAGCATATTATACGAGGGAAAATTAGCATGTCACACGAGCAGAATAATATTGTTGATACATGTATTGTGGTTTCCTATTTCACGAAGGGCAGTTGTTGACAATCTGGGATTTAGCAGATGCCATACATCGGATGCCCTGGAGTGCATTAAGAAACACAGGAAGCTGCCAAGCCGAACACAGAATCAGATGAGCGCAAAGAATTTGTTACTGTTGTTTACTGTTTTGCTGTCCAGTATTAGGATCTGTTTATTTACTTATTTAGGTAAGTTTCGAGCTTCTGTTTTATCTAGTTTTGCTTAATCAGTTTTGCTTTAACTTATTAAGTTTTTTTCAAACGCAGTTTGTTTTCTACTTCTTTTTTATGCGTTTTCCCATTGTTTTCTAAGTGCAGACACCACGGATAAATGCATTGTACAAGTGCTTCAAAGAGTAAGCAGTCCCATACCCTGGAGGTAGAAAGGTACAGGAAGCCTACCTCTACTTCATCGCTTTCATATTCCCTGAAAAAGAAGTTACTGATGGGTAGGACCTTGTCCAGCAAAAGAACCCAGCAGGATTTGAACCCAGAAACTCCTGGTTGACAGTTGAGCGCACTCACCACCAGGATACGGAGACTGCACATCATGATGCCGGGGAAGGGAGAGTAAGCAAGAGGATCAGCTGACTCATTGCCGGGAGGATGTCATGTCGGTGCTTTGACATCGACAGACAAGCAGAAGCCACGCACTCTAAAATTAATGTCAGTGTTTGCAACTCAACCATTTCAACCTCCGCTTTCTTTTTCGATTTCTTTAATGGGACTGGCCAAGAAATAACCGGCCTGGTGACGTCACAAAGGCAGACACCCAGACAAGCTGCAATTAGAGCATTATTACTTTCACTGCAAATCTCAAATGGTTGCTTTCAAAATAACAGTCTCCTCGCCAGATAACCAGTAAAAGCAAGCCTCCTGTGAGATCACAAGTTGCCAAAGCATATGGCAGCGATTCGTGCAGCATCCAAAGAGCCTGCGATGCTCACACGATGACGATCCCAGAACCGAGGGCTTCATTTTATTTCGGTTAGCCAGCAGCGACCATCTGCACACTACCTGCTCAGAAGAGATGCCAGAGAACTAGTTTGGTACCTGACACGAGTCCTTAACCTCAAATGTTTGTAGAAAACAGAGCAAAAAAGATGGCGGACTATCAAGCTACCAAGACAAAACTAAAACCAACCGTACTTGCGCCCTCACTCACTCCAACTGCCACCCCGAAATAGGTTGTCTAAACTTTAGACGGAACAAAAACACGTTTGAAAAAGTGGTGGATGAAAACACTTCCTTCCAGATATATTTCTCGACGTTTATATAAACATACCCGGGTAAACAGTCAGCACTGGGGTTGGAAGCAGGTGCACTTGATCCGAGGGACTGAGCCCCGAGTGTCTCTTAATCATCATTCTCATCCCTAATTCACATACCGTTGATTGGCGGTTCATCTTCTGAAGCATGCTTAAAAAATGGCGTTGGTTTATGCAGCAGTTGCCGATGAAGCTTGCAAGCTAAATTCGTACTTCAAGAATGTTTGTCTGTGTGAACACGCTCTTGAACAGACGGGTGAACTGATGAGTGCACTTACACGGTCTGGGTGGGTCGTGCTGGCATGGCATGTGCTGAATAGGTCACGTGCATGTCTCATCTCTCTTTTTGTCTCTGATGCATGTGTGTGTGTGTTTGTTTGTGTGTGTGTGTTTGTTTGTGTGTGTGTGTTTGCTTGTTTTACAAAACCTTGGGACACACTGCGCCGGATGAAGGCTGAGCCACACCCGGATAAACTGTCAAGTTTAAGGCGAGTTTCGCTTCCAAGAAATAAATAAATTTTTCTCCTTTAAAAGGCTCTTTTGTCTCTAAGCAGTTGCTCTGACCGTACTTGCACGAAAACAGGCTTGAATGAGAGAGGAAACAAATTTCCCGAATTGGTCTTATCTGGGTTCTTCTGTACTTTTCGGGTTTCCTGCGAGTCTTGACAACACTTCCCACAGAGACGGAGTTTAAAACGAATCTGATGCAAGCTTCAGAAGCACAGACAAGCCTCGATTTAGACCAGAACCAGAATTTCATACACAAATTAGGGAAAATCTTTGTATCTGTCCTGAACCTCAGCCAACTCTGATTGGTCCAAGGAACAGGTGTTCATTGATATTCCATCCCAACATCCACCTTCTTCACTCTTTTCCGTCGTTCACTCATAAACGACATCATAGTAGACTCTGGGTAAAGTTAGTTTCCTGGACATAAAGCACGTGACAGGGTTGTTTGTCGACGTCACAGACATACAACACGTGACAGGGTTGTCGACGTCACAGACAACATCACACGATAACAGCAAACATCGATCACAGACAATGTGGCTGCCGCTGGCAAGTACTGTAGTGCTTTTCACGGTCTCTAAACAACTCGTTTTCTGGAAAAGTTTATTTTTGCTGGGTATGAGCACCTGCCAGAAATAGCTCCCCATTAACCCCCCGCTCCATACGACAAGTCGGTGCGCGACAGGTGACGTCCACTTCCTTTTGTCGGTTAACTAGCAGAACTCCCCTCGCCGCGACCTCAAAATATCAAATAACAAGATGATATTGAATGAAATGTTTGATGTTAGTTTGTATGTGTGTGTGTGTGTGCTTAATTCACTCAGAAAAACATCTGCCACAGACTTAGCATACCCTCCCCTTAATCAAATCAGCAGGAGGAACCCAATGAACTACTTCTTTGAAAGGAAAGCTACTCTCCACTCCACTGGTGTTCTACAAATCGAAACAGAAAATAAAAAAAGCCACTAACTGCTGGACTGGCCGGTGATTTATGGTCATCGATTGTTTTACACTCAAGAAAGGACAATGACCCGATGCTGGCCCCTACTGTTCATCATTCAGATAGTTGAGTTGTCAGAATTTTGAGTTGCAGGGTCTTCCTCGTAACGAAATTTATCGACATCTTTCTATTTTTGTGGCCAAGTAGACATGTTAACAGTTTTATTTTTGTCTGGCCAAATCACAAGTTTCCTACGCAACCAGTCACAACTGACATAAAAAAATGTATTTTACACACAATTCAACCAAGTTTTTGAAAATATTTAACTCATGTTTATGGTTGGTATGAGGCATGAAAAATTAAAACAGGAAAAAGTTAGAGCATAAATAATGTTAGGAAACATTTCCTTACAATCGGATTTCATTCCAATTATTTGTTCTTTAATTACTAATTTCCTATTAACGACAGTTAACCTTTTTGATATTTTCTCTGTAATCTGTTTGTGAACTCTATAAGCTTGCTAAAAGTTTTGAAGCTTTTTATAGATATTTGTAATACTCTATTACATTTATTTTGAACTAAATAATTACAATTTTGCATTAAAAAAAATTGTACTGCTATTGCCATTTGTTAACTTTCAGCAAAGGTCTAGAATGCTGAGCTCACGTCCTAAATTTTTTTTTTCCAAAATAAACTGTAGATTATAACTGGAATTTACGGTTAATACACAATACACTGTATGATTACCTCAAAATTAATATCTCTTTCCTTGTTTATGTAGAAAAAACAAAAAACAAAAACAAACAAAAAACAAAAAACAAAAAAACAAAAACAAAAAAAAAAAGCAAAAAAACAAAGAGAAAAGCCAGTGAGTTCAAATCGTGGGATAATGTATTAAGGTATTTCAACTAGAAATGTATTAATCTGTAGTTTGTGCATCAGGTAATGGCGAGCTAGTTTTCGTCCGCTTAATTTGATGTGACAACGGGTAGCTGGCATTACAACAAGCGGATATACCCGTGAGAGTAATTAGCACAAACACCTGGCGGTGTAATTAGCGATTTTTATTTGCTTCAGAAACGAGAGTTGTTTGTACTTTTTTAAAGTGCGAATCAACTCGTATTTGAAAACACAACTCGATTATTTTGGACTGTTCAGTCATGCTAGCACATTAAAGCGTGCCATATATAATATAATATTAATATATTAATATTTAGTCGTCCCTCCAGAAAATGACCCTGCACGTGCGAGGCAGAATTTGCTTAGAGTACAGTCTGAGTGATGCTCACTCAGGTCAGCATAGAAATACACGTGCACGACAGTTTGTCGTAAACTTCCCGTTCATCTCGTGCACTCCGCGCGATGCTCACCCGTAAGACCGAAGTGAAATATAATTATGTAATTATAATTATATATAATGCGTCGCGTAGCTTCGTGGCCAGTCAATCAGATGCTAGATGAGCACCCGTGACACTGCGACGACACCCGAACCCGATAACCAGGTTCACATTTTGCTAGGCCTGTGATTAATGTAGAACAATAAATTCCAAAACTTCCGTTAGGTTCAGACTCCAAAACATAAATCAAATACAAGTTAGACATGTCGTTCAAAAGACAAGTATCCTTTTTTTTAAATAATGCCCCTTATGGAAGAGAAAGTAAGTACTCACTCACATTGAACATCAGCTCCATGAGACGATGGTGTATACCGTTGAATTGCTGTTGTGTTGATCCCATATGCCACGTGCAACGAAAAAACAAACAGCGTGCTCTAGACGAGGTTTGAACCCAGGAGAGTCAGTCGCTAGCCGTTGTGCCACCGGACCGCCTTAGACAAAGATTCTGAGCAACTAAAAGAACATCAGAGATGAAGACACTAGTGTACCGTATTCTTTGTCGGCATCAGCATCAGCACGTGGGTAAGACCCGTGGTGTCACGTGACGTAGACTGCTGTACCCGTGTTTCAGTCTCATGGTACGTTCTCTGCCGACAAAGTAGTTTCGCAATGCACGCGAGCAGTTCGTTAACCGAAATAAAGCAAACGGAAACAATGATTTGCATCCCTTTTAAACTTAGGAAATGAGGGATGGACGCCGAAAATGGCCGACACATGCGTGTTCAGCTTTAGTCCCTTGCTTGTCTGCACGTGCCCATGGGTCGACGACGTCGTATTTACGCAACTGACGTAGTCACGTGGTCTGTAGGCAAACTCGTGGACAATATGGTCGAAAATCGATGATTATTATAAGGACAAGAATATGGAGATCATGAACAAGCACGCGCAGACTCCCACCGATCCACCCACACAACAACAACAACAACAACAACAACAACAACAAAAAATAATAATAATTTCACTGTACTATGGAAGCACGTGCAGCCTAAAGCACAAAATAAACTAAAAAGTTCTTTACTGCACTAAGTACAAGATTCATCAACTACAATCAGACTTTGAGCAGTCTGAGAAAAAAAGAATGCTGACGATGACTATACTTGATGATGATTGTTATGACGACGATGAAGTTTGTTGCTGTAAAAAAAAAAAAAAAACCGTGTCAACGAAAACTACGACGGTATGGAATGTCGGGTTTGAGGCAGTAATGACAAACGAGGAAGCGAAGTCATATGACGATGTAGGCTCACATGTCTGCGTGCACGTGCAACGCTGCAGGTACCCAGGCTCCCTGGCGCACGTGCATCCCATGCAAGCACCCACGCTCTCGCGCGCGCTGGCTTTGGGCGGTTGTGATGCGACTGCGCTTGAATAAAGTGTGTGGAGGATGAGGCGAGCACGTGTATGTTAATAGCAGCTCTACTACAACCGGGTGCATTACGCACGACCGAGCTAAAGAAAGCCACGCCAACTTCCTGTGACGTTCTTGTGACGTCATGGTATAGAAAACACCGATGATGTTTTATACCCGGAAAACCGCGAGTCTGTTGGCGCACCCGGGGAAAGAAGCTGAATGTCGTCATGTCAACCCGCTTCTTCCATCAATCAAGTAAAAGCAAAATGTCCTGGAGCGGTCAGATGAGGGGTGGGGAGGTCGAGGCGAGGGTGAGACAAACCAGATGAAGTAAAATTGTCTCCTTCCATGAACATTATACCATGAATCACATTGTAACGATCATAATAATGAGATGCTTTGGACAACGGTGACAATGTCATAAGAATGGAATTATTTCAACAAGGTTTTCCAGGCTTTCCGGCAACACAGAGAGGATTCAGCCCTCAGGAGCCTGGTGACAGAACGTGTCTACGAGGATGACAGTGACCGTGTAATCGTTCGTTTGTATTTCCAGAAATGTGTCTAAAATGGATAAAATGATATTAAATGTCTCCGCAACTGACCACCTGTTGATTTAGACCAATAGAAAACAATTTTCATTAGCCAACGAGACAATGAGGACTGCAAAGTGTTGAAAGCCTCCTTCTAATGTCCTCATGCGACCATCGGCGAGACAACAACTAACAGGAAGTAAGTAAGGAAGGAGAGTGCCTCAAAATCGAATACTCACACTTCTGACAGCCAACAAAGTGCTGCCGCCAGACGGCTAGTTACAATAATTACTGGCCCTATCTCTAACAAATGCGATTTTCGCCATTGTGCTTTGATGGCGTCCATGAGAAGTGCGATGAACTTCGGCCGATGGAAAAGTGTTTGTTGTAGAAGAACGAAAGCATTTTTTTCAGAAGAACGGAAGTATTTCCCTATAAAACCGGAAGTAGGTTTAAAAAAGGGGAAAATGATCAATCCGTGTTACACATAGGCAGAAAGGCTAACCAAGTGCAGGGGAAGACAGATCAATAATTAGGTCATTATGTTTATTTCGAAAGGTTAATCAAGTGCAAGAGAAGACATACCAATTATGAAGTCATTATGTTTATTTCGAGACATCCGGGACAGTCTATTCACAACAACAGCACAACGCATCATATAAAGAGATAATATAAAAGCATATGATTGTCGCTAGCATACTGGGTACTTGCCAACAACGTGGATACATGAATTATCGTTTGATTTTCTCTTGGAGACGAGGCTTTGGTAGAAAGAAAACGAGTAATCACTCTCACGCCTTGTTAGAGGTCGCAGTGAATGATGAATGAGCACACAAAGAAACCATATTGATCGTTAATATTTGCAACCATCTTCACAAATTAACGCCTGGCCGCTTGGCTACTTCTATACAAAATTTTAGAATTGAAAAAGATGCTAGGAGAGAGCAATAAACGCCATCATGCGATCAAAGTCAAGGGATATAAACTCGAGCAGAAAATTCGCAAAGCGCGTGATCTTGCTCGTGCCACCATTTTTTTCTGTGTGTTTGTGTGTCTGTCTGTGTGTGTGTGTTGTTTTGTCTAGATGGGAGAGAGAGAGGGAGAGAGAGGGAGGGAGAGAGAAGTACGGAGAAAGGAAAGGAGAGAGGAGGAGAGAGAAAAGGAAAGCCCAGAACCCAATGAACCTGCAATAATGTGAAGACACCTTTGGTAACGGATAGCAAGGAGACGAAGCTGTGTCAGAGCTGTAGGAACTTCAACACCCAGCAGTCACAGGTAGCAGCTACTAATACAATTACTGAAGTATACTAGAAGTACTAATGTAATCACAATGCCGCCTTCGGCATCCATGGTAATTACAACCACGTCTAGAACTATGAAAGTTTTCATAAACTTTTATGACAGTCTTCGGGCAACTACAGAGTATTCTAGAACTGAAAGATATCTACCACGAACTTGTTATAAGGTGATTTCAGCTTGGTCAGAGGATATTTTCATAGTTTTAAATACAGATAATTCCTGGGATAGCGCTTGACTTTCTTCCTTAGTTATCTAGAACTATTAAATTCTATAACGCACTTAATAAATATAAACTATACAAATCTGTTATTGATCATCGTCTGTATTGTTATTTCTGTACTACTCATTTTTATTAGAACATATGGTGCTTTTTATGATAATTAGTCAATATCAATTATCCTGACAACACTACCTGTCTCAAAATCGCTCATTCAGAAAATTTTCACAGAAAATGTAGTAGTCGGGTCACAATTGAACGAAAGCTGCGTATTGGTAACAAGCCAAGCAGACTAAATAACAAATTCATTTAATAACGAAATTGAACACAGGTTAATTCTTTCAGGACTAGCAAGATCCATGTAATTAAAATTATAATTAAAAAATCTATATAATCTCTGAGCTATTGAAATAATTTGGAAGCTAATAACATAGTTTTAAAAGTAAGGATGTTCCGACCAATGATTTTAAAGCTACTTACATGAAGTAAAAAAAAATAAATAAATTGGGATAAAATCACACGGCTATTTCAAGATTTTGTACAAGCAATTTATGGATAAAATTGTTTGTTAACAGATTGTATGCAGGCTCTCTCTCTCACAACACACACACATACGAACACGCGCACGTTCATATCGTGCTTGTGCACACACTTGCATACACATTTACGCACTCACCCAGAGTTTGAAAGTTGTAAACGGAAATAAGACATTCGGTTCAAAAGCTAAACAATCCCACAATTAGCTGCTACAGATGTGTGTGGTGCATGCGATAACAAAGTCTGCTCGCTACGCCGTGTCACGTGACTGTAATCGCCTCCCAACATTTGTCGTGCAGTGTATCCGATGAAGGAATACTGACATCACCCATGAATTTTCCGCTGATGAAATCAGGACTTTGAGCAAAATTAGCTGGGCATCGATCCGCCTCTTACTAAACCATGGATGTAGGCAGCAGTTGTTGGGGGGGATGGGATGGGGAATACACAAAAATAGCTTTGTATTGATCTCAGCGACTGGCAAGTACAGTGAGGGAGGTATGAAAAAGTTGGGGAGGGAGGGGATGGGGGATACACTCCTGCAAGGCTATCCCTATCCCTTGAAACTCGGTCCTACATATCAACCTGTGGCTGACGAGCTGTCTGGCCGGTCTTCATCTCAATGACGTCACAGGCCTGGAGACCGGTTAGGAATGGGATGGGTGGATGGGTGGGTGTGTGTGTGGCGGGGGAGGGGCACTGCGTTCACAATCGACGAGTTAAATATTACACAACTTTGGGACAAAATGATGGACGGTTCTGAGTGGGCGGAAATAGAGGAAAACCGTGAGTAGTAGAAGATGATAGAAGTGATGTGTGCGTGTGTTGTGTGCGTGTGTGTGTGCGGTGTGTGAGCGTGCGCTGTGTGGGTCTGTGTGTCGTGCCTTTCGTCATGCAGGACTAACAGCTGTAAAGCTGTGCTGATAAGATATGTTGTCGATACAACCAGTCTGTTTGCCGTATGGGACGTGGATGGCGCGGGCACACGTCTGTACTGACAACACTAAGCCCCGAGTGTTAGGACAAAGTGCAGCTGAGACACTTCCACAACGAACGAGTGTAACTTATGACAATGGTGATTAATATCCTCCACAGCAACATCAGCTGCTGCTCGCCCACCCGTCCACCCGTCCACCCGTCCACCACTCCCCCCGATTTTCTTTCCTCTCCATCGCCACAACTATTGCCATATGGTAGCCGCTATTGAATTCTCCGTCCAAACAACAAGTTATTTTCAAACCTGCCCTTCACTCCCTTCACTACAGTCTGCCTCTCACAGACAAAGACCACAACAGCTCTACAACGCTGTCTGTAGTTTCCATAGACTTTCCAAAGCGGAATGTGAACACATGATGGAGTAGACATGCCACGGCTAACGATTAGTCGCAAAGAGGACGAATAAATAACCAGATCAACGAACCCTTTCTCTCTTTCATTCAAGTGCACACGCACGCACGCACACACACACACACACTAACGACAGAAGCACGCGCGCACACACACTCACACAGTCACGTGGTCTGTAAAGAGATTAGCTTCTGATAACATGCTAATGGCGGAAACGACACTGATGGTCGCCGCAACAGAAATACTCTGTCGCCACCACAGGTAGGTCCTCTAACTCTCTCACACACACACCTGTATCCTGCACTGTGAGCACACAGTCCACCAACTGTCAGTAGTCGACTTCCATGCTTGAATTGTGTCCTACTCGTGCGTTCGTACGTTTGACAGTTTGTTACTGACATACAAGACCAATGACAAACATAAAATTTGTGCAACTTATGAGCACAGTTTACGAGAGAGAGAGAGAGAGAGAGAGAGAGGAGAGAGAGAGAGAGAGAGAGAGAGAGAGAGAGAGAGATTAGTTTGGTAAAAAAAAAACTTTATGCGGATTGGAAAATAACATGGACATTAATTATTCAGGTTACCATACCAATACTTCTTGAGAGACAAATGAAAAGGGGACTCACTTGCTTCCAGACACATGAATCAAATAAGAAGGAGAAAACGCATGCACGTTTCTTTATTGAATACCGCCGCTGCTACCTACCATCTTTTTCATTAAAAACAAAATAACAGAAAGATGTGCATTGTTGTTATGTGTGAACCTGATTTTACTATTATTTCAAGCTCAGAGTTTATCGTTAAGACGATGGCTCAGACTTCTACAGTTTTAGCTTCTGTATGATGCAAGAATCCGGACACTGGATCGTTTTATTTAGCGTAAAAAAGGTTAAGGTTAATCTTATCATTAAGTGTAAACCAGCATCATGAACACAAAAAGACCCAGACTGAAAACACACCAATACACTCCCACAGAAAATACACCTCCACGGACGATATAATCCCACTGACCTTCTCTCTGCCTTCCGTTGCCAGTGAAATATATTTTTGTTGGAGAGAGAGAGAGGGAGAGGCGTCAGGACGAATTTAGACACCAAGTGACGAACGTGGCCACAAATGGCGCTGATGGAATCACACCCTCGTCGGTGACATATCAACGGCACGTCATCATCGGTGATCGCCATTGGCAAAAGTAAATAAATAAAAAGGAGGAAAGAGGCGATGGACTCACCTTAAGAGAAACCGCGCACGTCCCAGACATCAATGCACAGGGAGGAGAAGGTCTGGAGCTAAGTCCACGCGCCCATGGTCACCTCCCCACCACCTTTGTCCGGTCGAAGATGCAGCGCCGGCACCGCGGCGGAGAGTGGCTGCGTTTCCAGAGTTGGGGGCTGGCAGTCTCCCGGACCAGATACCAGACAGTTTGCACGAGCAGGCGGCTGCTCCACTAGCTTTAAGTGCCGCGTATGAAGTGTTTGTTCCACTTGATGGAAATGAAACGATAATCGATCATGTTCTTCTCTCTATCCACCCCCCTAATCCCTACAGACCTCCATCCTCCCTTCAAAAAGGTAAGAAAGAGATGGACAGAAAATTACAAAATTTATATAAGACAAGTAAAATCAACATACTAATGTTTAATTTTTTTTCAGCAGGCGACGATCACATCCACCGAATGGTATATTTCTGTAACCGGAAGTGTAACGTGAAATCTCGCACAGAGAGAGAAAGAACGTGCGCACGCATCCAGAATCATGTCCTGTAAATATTTTGGTTTCTATTTTTCAACCAGCGTCGCAGCAAGAAGAAAGTTTCATCCTGAATGGTTCTCAAGTCCACCACCGTCCCGTAGTTACCCACCTTTCCCTTTTTTTTTTTTTTTTTCTCCCTCCCAACTCCTGAACTTCGGGGAAAAATCGTTGGGATGATTCCGTCATGAGTTGATTTATCTTACAGGAGATGCCAAAGAGCAGCCACGCTTGCGGTTATAGAAACCCCCGGGCTGTGGAGGAAATGTCACGTGGTGCGTGAGTGACCGCGACTTCCGTGTTGACAGATTAGGAGATCGCGCAGCTCTAGAGAAGTGAAGATCACCGCACAGAAACATGCGCGTGCAGGCAGGAATATTCTCTCCAACTCTCTCTTTCTCTCACCCCACCACACACATAAATAATATAATTATATTATACACACGAACGATCAGGAAGACAAAATCTTTTCCGTACAGTCTCTCTCTCTCACTCACTCTCACACACACAATAGAGCCCGGTGAAGAAATGAAACCATAAGAGCGAAAGAAAGAACAAGCAAAAGGAAAAGATAGACACTGTCTACACATTTATCGGCGTAGAAAGACTAAACCAGGGATGTGTATAGGTGGATTGCTGTCTGTCTGCCAAGACAAACACTTAGCCTCTTGCGAAGTTCTCCGCTGTTAGTCTAAACAAAGAATGAGACTAAACCGGAAGCTTTGTATATACCAGCCTCGTTTTAGTAGTTAACTGGAAAAATTCATGAGCCAGCAGTCCAGTAATGCAAGTTCGTGATTAAATCCGAGGTCGACTATATTTCGGTATTACCACACGTGGTCAGCAAACCCTTGCGAGGAAAGACCAAGACCAGGTGTACACAAGCAGCTTCCTGTCCTCAGACCTTTGTACTCTCTAGACAGAGCATTTCCTCGAATTCAGCAGCAAAGCACGGGGGGGGGGGAACTTCAATCACAGGCAAGAAGAGTGAGGAGCAGATGTTTGTTTACATAACCAGTCCCCGTATATTTCTGATCATTTGTAGAAATGGTGAGCTCGTGCTGTGCAGGTGGTTGCACCAGCCGACAGACCAAAGAGTCAACAAGTCTCTTCACGTGCAAACTCCATTTTGATGTTGTTTGTGTGCTTAGTGAAAATGTAAAGGTCGAAACATAATTGCCATCGATATGTGCAAAGCATTTCAGCTCACATAAAAGCTACATTTAAAACATTTTCAAGAAAATTAATGTTTATTTAAAATCTGATCAAAATACATCTCTAAATAATTTGCCTTACATAACATGCAAAATACGACATGAATTTAAAATAGAATGAAGATATTTCAGGTAAATTGTAAATTTTACAACCCTATCAAACATTAAAAGATTTACAAAACAGAAACTTAATCTGTTACTGAAAACTAAATTAATAGTAAATTAGTTTTTTAAAAAGCGCATTTTATCCAAAAGATTTTTTCACTTGTGTGTTGACATTTTCAGGTTACCATCAGATCCATCATGAAGGGCTTGTGGCCAAGAATTTTAAAAATTAGCCTCGGTAATCCGACTGAATTATTTAAACACCAGGAAGAACTGTTATTCATTGCATTTATTTTTAGAGGAAAGGATGTCAGTAAGAAAGTTCTAGCAACAAGTAAAACATTCATAATGTAGAATCAATGTTTCCAGTTAGGTGAATGAAAGAGAAGATAAGTTAAAATAATATAAAGATTGGTGTTATTTTTTTACATCTCTGTGGCTGTGTAAAAGTTAATTAACTTCATTGACATTTTTTGCTTATAATGTGTACATTTTTCATTCTGCTAACAATTTTATTGCTGAGTACATCAGATGCCATTATTTTATACGGTCATGCTTCTGAAGTTCTATTGTAATTTTTATATGGTCTTCAACTTCTTTGATAAAGATATACCAGTTCTTTTAATACCGACAACTTTATAAAACGACTGATATTTAACCTGTTTCAAGATCGTTCAAAGTAAGAGTAATTTAATCATGTCTTGTCTGGTCGTCAACAGGGAACAGTTGTAACTGGTTTTGAGCTTGTCAGGTCATGACTGGGATTACATACTTTCATTATTATATTTTGTAACATTTGTATATCTTAATTCTAACGAAGTACTGAGCTTTTTAAAAATAATTTTTTGATTATGTCAAACAGCTTCTTAATAAATAATAAATAAATTTGTTGGAAGGAGGAGGCATCTAGTATCTGTATATCGAAATGCAACCCTGTCATACTCAAAGCTCAAAATGCTCACATATACAATTATGACCGTGTCTGTGTTCCAGAAAGTATACCCAAAAGTGTACATCACTAAAACACCAGGAAGGTGGCGCTTTCTGCCTGTACCGGAAGTCAGTGGCGACTTGACATGGCGACGACAGAAACTGAGTGTGAGGTGTGTGAATTCTATGCTCCTACATCGTAGTGTCCTGGCTCGCCTGACTAGTGATGGCCACTGAGAGTTTCACTGAACTTCTCCTCCTTTTGTCTTCAACAAAACTTCTCCTTTTGTCTTCCGCCACCAGTCCGCAGCCTCGTGGACGCTGACTCCAGTCAGGAATCAATAGTTGCAACCATCCCCTACCCCACCCCTGTCTCCACACCATCACCCAACAGCCAAAGATGATCTTCTCTGCCCTCCTCTTTGAGACCTAGGAGCCGACTTCTTCACCGTCTCTTGACTTAATCAGGATCGGCTTCTGGTGAGCCTCAAAGTGGAGCAGTTTGCACATTAATGATGGTGCCTCCACAGACCTCTGGCATGGGTGATGTTGATGAAAGGGGTGGTGGTGGGAGGGAGAATTCTCTACAGCCTGTATCAATTTTTGTGCAGCTGTTCGGCTCTTTTGTGCCCAGAGAGAGCTGGGGAAGAAATGCATGTTTCATAATTTGATGGCGGACACGTCACACTCCGGGATTGTTCGTCTAGAGCTGATGAGCCGCCTGCCACAACAAGACGAACTCGCAGACAAAGCTTGTTACATCACACTAACATCCTGTGTTCCTTTGTCGGACTCGGAAATCATTCTGACTGTTCGTGACCAGATTTAAAACAGAAAACTCATTACGAAGACATGTATTTGTAGCACTTCCATCACTTCTATACATGACCACGTGTGCAGGACTTTGAAGTGTTGGGATGGTAGAAGAATGTTTTCTATGTTTGTGAGCAAATAACAATTCACTGATGTTAGAAGAGAAGTTAGCCGCATGCAAAGCCAATGGACATTTGCTCATAAAAATACCTGACTGACCAGACATGTACTTTACTGCTTTTTTTCCATCCTCCCCGCACAAGAGGTCAGGGGCAGTAGTTGAGTTAAGCTATTATTTATATATTATTTATAAATATATTATTTATATTCTTCGATAGCATAATTGCACCTCAAACTTTAAGGCGAACTCAAAAGCAGATCTCAGAATTCGATCATGGTCTGTCTCCTTATTCATGAGTGTGGGAAGGTCAAACAGTTCTCTGTGTGTCTGTGTTTGTGTGAGTGCTACAAGGTTCAGCAACCTTTTTAACAAGGGAAATAACTCCTCATACAGAGTACTCTATCGTAGAGTCGCCTCCGCAATGTTGCACGATCATCTGCTGCCTGCTTCATAAATTATTTTCAACACTTTTTTCACTAAGGGTTTATAAAAAGACTGAAATTCAGAAATTTTTTTCAGTATTTTGCTCCAGAGCAGGCAAACGAACTGACAATAACCCTGAAATGGATTAAGAAAATGTCTTGTCCTCTTTGGGATTTGCCAAGAGCATCCCATTTCTCGGAGAGAAACAGCAAAAATGATAGAGACGACAGGGTGCATGTCTACAAATACTGTCATTGGCGATTAACTTTTAATCAGTTCTGTTGTGGCTGTAACAACTTGGTGGTTGACTCAATGCAGTGAGGGTTGGATGCCCTGGGTTCAGGTCTCGTCTCGAGCTCACCATTCTTTCTCTGTATGTGGCATCTGTTCACAGGGCTGGCTGCCTTGCCGTGATATAGCCTTAGTTGGTGGCTCGGCGTAAAACACCAATTACCCACCAACCCCAAGCTCAAGGAGTATGTAGACGGGAACCCGTTTTGAAGACGTGAGATCAAGACGGCCGTAATGATGGATCGGAGGGGTATCCCAGAAAAATCCTTCCACCAATGCAAAGATGCATGGCAGAGAAAAGTGCATTAGACTCGAGGGATTACTTTGAAAGGAAAATAATGCAGTTTGTTGTTAGGAATGACATAAATTGTTTGCGACACCAGTCTGGTTACTCTTCAGACAAACCTCGTATATCGTACCCTAATCAAGATCATATTCTCATACCTCCGAGAGCTCTGATCATCAACAATGTACCAAAAATGAACAGGGAAACCCATCAAAGTCAATGGTGGGAAAAATACAAAGCAATTAGTTTGACAACAAATAAGACTTCACCAATCCAGACAAAAAAAAAAAATGCTTTGAAACCAACCGCA
Organism: Pomacea canaliculata; assembly: GCF_003073045.1. Taxonomy (NCBI): domain Eukaryota; kingdom Metazoa; phylum Mollusca; class Gastropoda; order Architaenioglossa; family Ampullariidae; genus Pomacea; species Pomacea canaliculata. The sequence continues at coordinate 11,330,062 of NC_037594.1, read as the reverse complement.
GCAGCATTGACAGATTTAATTTCAGTTTATAAATAGATGTTAAAATTTCTATGTCAAGAAAATGAATTGTTTATTAAATCATGAATGACTACTGTTTTTCTTCTCTTTCTCCGATTTTTGTTTTCGCGCTCACTCACACACACACAGGTCTTTCCGACCGGAATGAGTGCCTGAAAGAGCAGGAGGCAAATTATCCCCCGGCACATGGCTTCCCCTTATCGGGTTGTCTTCCTTGCACCCTGTGATTGATCGTTCTTTTCGGACACGTTTGTTGGGAGTTACTTCCCTTGAGTTCACAGGAGAAACAAAGACAGGTGAACACGTGACGTCAACAGAGTGCAGCCCTCGTCAGTGGAGAAACAGACCCCATCTCTCTTGCATTCTTCCTCTTCAGCTTCCATGATTTGTTGTTGTTATGATTGCGACGTGAGTGTCTTGGCTTCTTGTGTTTTCCTCCTTGCTTGACTAATACTGTTTATGATGGAAGAGTTGATAAATGAAGAGAGTACCTTTCCTCTAATGACAACTCAAAATGTCTGCCGAGATCCTGCTATAGAGGAGATCATTGCAGGATGGAGATGTCTGTTGCCGGCAAGGTTTTACTGATACTGAACTAATAATTTTTTGTATGATTGCTATGTGAATAAATATATATATATGTTTCTTTCCTTTTAATTATACCGGTGGAAGTCAATTGAAAATTGAAATCTGGTATTTTGTTTGTTGAGGTTTTCGTCCATCAGACCACACAATTCATTATGATAATATATTTCATATTCGACGACCATATCAAAGAACAGATGTTAGAAAACAAAGGATAATTTTTCGAGTTGGAATCTCATTATCTAGTATCAGGGATTTTCTCAACAAGTAATCAGCGGTGGAAGCTAGCAATCTCCCTTGCGCCTTCCCATATTTCAGTGCTGTCAAACTGTCGCGGTGTTTACGAGGTATAAAAGTGTTTGGAGTTTACTGATCTTTGCTCCGGAGTGGTCAACTCCATCAAGACACGATAGCCGCCCGTGGCTGGCAACGAGGACCCCCTGTGACGATCCCTCACACTTTGCTTGTGCTTCGGGTGTTGCCAAACAGATGGGTGCGCGGTCTGATGGGGTCACTTCCCCCCTTGCTCCCCTCGCGCACGCAAACACGCACACACGCCAGCACGCACGCGATCACGCGCCATCCATTCTTCCTCTCGAGGAGGTAACCGGATATTTTCATTCACTCATCCCTTGAGTAGTCAACCGGTGCTGGATGTGGACTGGGTGCAGGGGGAACCAACTGGACTAACGCAGCGACCGAGGGTTGTCTTGAGCGATGGCGAGCATATCCTGGTTGAAACGATCAGTCTAATATTGAATGTTTGCAAGCCTGTCCACTTGGCGTCCACCTCCCAAGGACGGTCGTTGAGTGTCGTGCCGGGTCACGGCCGAACCAGATAAGCTTGCGCTGCCTCCGTGTTGCGAGAAGGGGTTCCTGGTGGCGCACGGTGGCGGTCATGACGTCACTTCCTTCAGCTGTGCCACTCTTTTTACCTCTTCTCGTTGGAATGGTAGGTCTGGAGTTGGTGGGGGGCGGTTCTTTCCACTGTCTGGCTTCTCAGATACAGTCAATCCGTAATCACCCTCGTCAAGCTTCGTTACTGTTGTATCATCATTATCACTATGATTATGCAAAGAAAACGAATTTGATTAACACCCGCCTGCTCCTAATTAATGGCAGACACTACAGAACTTGTATACCAATGTCCAAGATGTAACTCCTTCATGTCATCAAGGACAGAAGATAATGTCAAGTGTAGTTCTTATAGTAGGAAGTGTAGATAATGACAAGTAGTAACACAAGACGGTTTCGGGGATAATAAGACAGGGGTTCAGCAGACGACTGATGTGGCTTCAGACAACAAGGCCGGTAGGTCAATACTGGACAACAATGGCTTTCAATCGCCAGTCTTGGCACCATACAACCTGCCTGGCATCAGCACAAAGCCAAGGCACCCGCCAGTAATTAAGCCAGTGCGAGGTCAGATAAACGACCCCCAGCTTGGTACAAAGTCAGCTCCACCGTGCGGGGCCAAAAGCAATTCCAAAATTATGAGACCACGGGAACTGGGAATGTGGTTTATAGAACCAACAAGTCAAGGGATTTCCAAGAAATTATTAACCCCTGCTTCATGAGAACAGGAAACGTCTGACAATTTAGTTATTATGTTTTATCACTGTTAACCCTTACTGATCTGAATCATACACAGACCTTACAAGTCACAATGGGAGGGGCTGACTATATTCTTGTACAGACCGGAATGTTTCTGTAGGGTTTTCTGCAAATCGGCAGTGTTGCTTTTCTGAAGCTGGATTCTGAAGAAATGTTTATTTTTACTGTAATTATTGTTTCAAGTGAATTCAAAATACTCATTATTTCATGAAAATACACATAAACATCCCACGAGCCAAGCCTGTTCCCCAACTGCGTTGAGAAGAGCTTCACAACTGTTTGTTGGCAAAACATGGAAAGTAGGCGTGAATGTTTCATGCATGGTCATTCATCCTTTCTCAAAATAGTTGAGGAGAGGACTGATAATGAGAACACACACACACAGAGGCCTTCACCTCCATCAGCAGTTCCTAATAACCGAACATTGTATGTCATGAAATATTTTTTCCGATTTCTAAGAAATATTTTTAGAGACCAGTAGACAATGGGAAGCACACAATTAAACAGGAAGTGTAAAAGCAAAGTGTTTAACATCGACGCAGACGGAGGAATGTGAAAATACATCTTGAAAGCCATTAGAGAAACGACAGCAAGAGGTCCAGAAACTGAACTCTGAGATGAAGACAAACCCGCGCTTGTCTCTTCCTACAATTTTTCATTTCTCTTTACCTTTTCTCTCTTGTTTACACATGTTGCTTTTCTTTCTGCTGTATCTTACTGTTTAGTTTCTTTAATTTTTTTCCGTAGTCTTCTTTTCTTTCTTACTATCTCTTTGATACTGAGACATCCGTTTCTTCTGGTATTTTTGTCCCTGTGATGAGCTGCACTTTGAGAGTCTGAGGCGCTTGATGGGTGCAGCAGGATACAGAGTTGTCATGTCATGGCTTGATGTCATGGTAACAGGGGACCAGGTTTACTTTCTTCTCATATTTGTTTTATTTAGACCACTCTTTTTGTTTCTCAGCTTTCTTAAACAGTTGACTTAGCCCTAACATCTGTACCAATATGTGTTAGTTACAACTGTTTCTATATCTGTACTAGGTTTAAAGGAATTAAAAAGTATGAGAAACATACTAAACCTGTGTTGAAAATTTCTACTCCACCCCGACAGTGAGTGATACGATTGGCTGCAGTTCGGGTGAGATGCCATTCACAAATCTCTGTAGCATGTCGGACGGCCATGACCGGAAGGAGACAGAACAAGCAGGCGAGAGATGGAAAGAGGAGGGCACTCTGTTCTCACACGCTTTCTACATTGCATTGTCTGCCCTTGCCCATCCTCTCCAGGCTCTACACCTTTGCTGAGGACAAAACGGATCAACTGCATGCTGGCGGGGTGTGTCCTCGAGGGACAGAAACGAGAGAAAATTGCGTTCGAGCTGTTATTCAGTCTATTTCTGATCACAGAAAACAAGCTACTCGGCATTTTAGAAATTTTAACGAGCTGTCAAGAGGTGTAAACGTTCTTATAATATCTCACGAAGCATTTTTTTTTACTAGAACAAATATTCCACAGACTCTATCATTTAGCTAAGTGCCAATAACCACGGTGGTGTTGAAAGAGGCTCGTACTGTTGTCATCGCAGTAAGTTGAATCCATCATCATACACTTGCTAGTTACTTTGGAGAATAAGTGTGCTATCAAGTTCAGCGTGGTGGCATGTGCAAGTCCACACACACTCCACAAATAACCAACACATTCCAATACTCCAAATGTTAGAAACGATAAGACTAAAAGTATTCCCCTGATGTGAATAAGCAACTCGTCCACGACTACCATTGCTAAACCGTAAATTTTCAAGAAGAGTTGCCGGTCCTCGTAGACTGTCATTTAAGCAAAGAATATCATTTAACAATTACAGTCCAAAAACTGCAGACCTCTTTACGGACTACGAGTTTCAAACAACAGACTGCTCTTGATTTTGGTTTTTGCTGGTCTGCCTGAAAAGGTCGCCAGGGAGAAGAACTGGACAGAACGCAATGGCTGCCAAGGTGGTGAGCAGGTCCTGCACAGAACAACTAGTCCACATCTTCCTGTTTACAAGCCAGTTCCTATCCTCTTGTCTGCCTTTTGCAATTTGCTGTAGACAACACTCGAGTCTACTGTCCACAACGGAGACATCTTGTGTTGCGATGTACAGGTGCACGATGACAGCGAACCCAAGTAAACAAAGGACGAATCAAGAGAGGAATAAATTATCTCCTTTTGACATATCTATACCGAACCGCTCCCACACAAGTGCGGAGGTTTACTTGTCGCAGGTTCACCAATGATCAAAAATTGATTGAAATATTAGCTTTATGTTTGGAAAATCGACGCGAGATGGCGTCTTTGTCTCAACATCCCGGTCACTTGTTTGAGGATAACGATGTCAGAACGAACGATACCAGCCAACGGCCGGGTGGATGTTTCGGGCTTCACAAAAACAAATGGCTCTAGACCTCATAATTCTCTCTCATCTCTTCTCCTACCCCACCTTCCTCCCTCCCTCTGTTTTATTACTTCCGCTCTCTAAGCTTCTATTTTTTTCATCCTTTGTTCTCTTTCTCTCTATTCATTCTTCTTCTCCCTACTTGTCTTTTTCTCGGGCACGGTGAGGTGAGTAAACACACTATTTTGCACGCCTCCCAACTATCAGCCAATACCCGCTCAGCATGAGCAGCTATTTATCTAGTTGTTCCAGCAGGATGCTGTACAAGATTCGATACTTTTTATTGCGAGATAAGACAGCAGCGTGGCGCTCACTGGCGCTGTGTTTGTCAGGCTGTTAACTGCAGGCAATAAAGGAAGAGAGTTCCTTCAAAGTGGCCACAGGAAGCCGATCTGCATGTATTCAACAGATCAAGTGTAGGCTTGCTGAGCCAGCTCACCACCCTCTGGGATATTCCTACCCCGCCCCCACTTTCGGTGAAATGTTCCTGCTGGGATGGTGGCAGAAAATTCGAGATTGGGACCGGCAAATGTTGCAGGCAGCTGACATCGGTGAGATGGCAAAATCGAATGTCCAGAAGAGGGTGTGAAGAGGGTATGGGAAGAGTGCAGTCATGATTTAGGATGGTTGTACTCAGGGGTATGAACATCCTACTTTCCATGCACACGTATAAGTGTTCAGAAATGTCAGATGAGGAACAAGCCTGCGGGCAGTGTTATGTCAAGCGAGGATGTAATCATGGCAGGAGCTTGAATCCCTTCTGAACATTAAACTTCCCCCAGGCCTGGAGCTCATCTGGGACTTGTGAGTACTCTTTAGAAATTAGGAACACTTGTACAGGGCTGTGGATGGATTGGCAAATCATTGAACTTTGTTCATTAGTACCTTTCGTAATTATCTCACCACTGATGATGCTAATTTGTGACTTTGTGCTCTCGAGGATTGACTATTGTAATTCTTTTTAGGCTGACATTCCCAAGCATCTTCTTGACACAATTCAAAGGGTCCAGAATACTGATGCTTGCCACATCTGCAGACCATCTAGATATAAACATACGCAACTTGTATCACCTATCATTCTCTCTCTTCCCTGGCTTCACCCGGGGTTGTACAGTCTATAAACTTTTTACTCTGACTTACTCAGTTTCTGGCACTGGTCCTCGGTACCTCTTCAAACACTAGCAGGACTCATCTTCTGACACCAAGCTTCTGCAAGTCCCACTAAGACCAGGATGTATGGACAGAGGTCTTTCTTCTACCAAGCCCCATCAACTTGGAACAGATTACCCTTCAGCCTTCGACGACGACGACGACGACGACGACAACAACAACAACAACAACAACAACAAACTGGAATAACGTCTACAAGTAGACAGTCAAGTGACTGTCTTTAGCATTCAAGGAGAGGGAAACAAGTCCTTATTCCTCCCTTTAAGCTAGTTTCTAGCACTTTCTATGGCCTCTGCTCTACATTTCCCTCTGCTGCTAAGAAGTGGAGTAGCGACTCCTAAGTCGAAGGAAACCAAAATCTTTGTGTAACATTTGAGATGCCAAAACTAATTGGCAAAGATCCTCGTTTGCAATGTCTGCTTCAAGCAAAATTGTACGAGCAAACTTATTTTTTCTGTGTAGGTTGAGATGCAGTGTGATCTCCTCCATTCATATGTCATGCATGATCTTGTCCACCCAAGTAAGCAGGCGCGCGTGTGGTTTCTCCGTTTGACAGCTTTGCCGACATGATGAAGTGTCTTGACAAGTAGCCGCCTGGCTCGGGAGGCAACTACAAAACACAGCGAGAACTGTCGAGTGTTTCAGCGGCTTTTTCTTTCTGATGATTGATTAAAATTGGAAAGAAACTGTACGAAACGTTTTGTTTCGACCGTTTATTATGGCTCCAGTTCAAAGGCGACCGGACAGACTGTCCACTGGGAGGGTATGGGTAGCGGTAGTAGAGATGGTTGAAATGTGAGAAGGGAGGGACAGACTAACAGACACGCTGGTAATAACAATGCAAGTAGGTTGGTAGGAAGACATGCACACAGAGAAATATTAGAACATAACGATTAGTAAGGGCTCGTATTTATACTGAGTGCAAACTCCGTGAGTGTTGCTTTACCTCAGGGTCTATAGTTGTCAAGCAGGGATAAAGATTTCCTGGGAGTAAAGTAAATAAAGCAATACCCCCGGGTTACTAACAATGCCTACGGCGATGAGAACTTTGTCCTTGGTGTCCACATTTTAACCCCGAGCATAGGGTTACCCTCTCTTGTTGTGAACACGACCCTAGGAAGACATACAGGCAGGTTGACAAAGACAGACAACAGAAAGCTTAGGTGGAAGACAGGTTAGTAGACAGACAAACGCAGGGCATCCTACATCTGCAGCAGCTCGGTCCTAGATGTTACAATCAAAGTATTGCTCGCGCATCATTCACGCGCCAGCCCTCTGACGCCCATCCATCATACCCGGCCTACGGAGCAAAGAAACCAAGAGAAAGCGAAACTACCGGCTCCAGCGCCATCTTTGTTCTCATTTTATGCATCGTCAAGTGATGTTAAAAATAGAAAACCGATGTGTGTGTGTGAGAGAGAGAGAAGGAACAAACTCGCGGCCATGACCTTGCCCTCAGTTTCAGTTATCTTGTGGACGGTTACTTCTCGTCGTTGCGATGACCGACCAGTCACGTGACATGTTCAGCTGTGGGGTATCGATTCAGGGTACGAGGCATCGACCGAGGCTGCAGGGTGTAAATCCTGTGTTGTAGGGCTGCAAGTCGGTCTTGCTGGCGTGTCAGGCCGGACGCCGCTGCCCTGGCAGATGACTGCGCGTATCATTCGACTATTTGTCGGTCACGGTCCTCGCACGAGCGATCCTTGTCAGCTGTTGACACAGCTGTGCGTTCCTACCTGTTGACACAGCTGTGCGTTCCTACCTGTTGACACAGCTGTGCCTCCCCACTTCCGCCTCTCAGCTGGTCGCGATGAGCCAGCAGGTGTAATCACATTCTTACAATTTATTCTCGGCGTAAAAGCTCTGCTGTTGATAATTATGGCAATAATCCTGTTGTCCTCATTGTCTCGATGCTGCCAATTCTTTTTAAAACAGTTTATAATATTGTTCAAGCGAGATAACTTCTCAAATAATACAAATATCGTGGTCAGTACATGTATTATGAAGCCTCTCCTATTGGAAATATTTTTTTATCACTTGTCCGATGAAATCTTAAAAAAGTGTTCATTGTTCAGAGACCTAGAGCACGTGACCCATGCCCAATGAACGCACACGTCAAGCCGTGGCCAGCACGCGAGAAAAAGTGCGCGACGGGGTGACAAGCTTGGCAGCTATTTTTATCCTTTGGAGGGTTTCCCTCCTTCATTTACCGAGGTTTTCAAGCGTCCTGTTTCGCTGGAAATGAAGCAGACCCAACGGTACAAAACGATAAGGCGACTGGAAGAGGGTTTCTCTTGGCATCGGCTCTACGGCTTGATGATTTATTGAAAACACTTGTTCCGATTTCAACCACTTGTGCTTTTCCATTCGCGTTAGTGTTCGTTCGAGCAACACAAAGTAGCTAAAAATAAAGTCACAAATTAAATAAAATAATGTTAAATTAAAACAATATGAAAACAATAAAATAAATCCAAATTAACAAGGAAAAAGAAAACCGACGGGTCCTTCAGAGTCCTGGACAAGAACTGCGTCTCCACACCAAGCTTGCACCATGACACCATTCGGAAAACAAACAGAGCCGATAACAAATTTTTCCAAGTGAGATTTCTCGGTCGACTTTCAAGAAATTCGTCGCAGAAATCATGTCGTAAGTACTAAAAATAGACATTTCTTGAACCACATGGAAGGTACTTTAAAATAGAAATGACATGAGTGGTATTCATGGTACTAAAAGACACTCCCCAAACTTGATTTCAGTTACAGTTGGGTCGGACAAGAAACATTTCTATAAATGGCATTATTAAGTGCTGGGAATTGACACGAGCGATGTGGAGTTTATGTTTGAATAAAACATAAAGAAAAGAAAAACAAAATAAGGTAAAGAGGACAGACGATTTCTGTCCATGACCATGCTGTGTTCATGCCGATAAAAAAAAAAACTGTTGCCTCCGTTGAACCATTGATCCCATTCCTTGTGGAGGATGATCTTGGGTCGCGTGACCACATCTTCCTGTCTCTCCCACAAACCCTCCTGTCTCCCTCACTCCTTCACCCACTCTTACTCTATCACTCCCCATCTCCCACTCTTTTTTCCCTTTTTCCCCGTCTCACCCATTCTCTGTCTCGCCTGACGTCACTGAGTTATTCAATTGTTGGCCGTGTACTCAGCCACGTGTTGTTCACGGAGCGATGGCCTCTAGACTTCAGTTCAGCGCAATTATCTCTGTCTCTGGGGTTATTTTTGCTTACGCTGCCTTCCAGGCAATATATTTTATCCTTTTATATTATGATTAGCTGTTAGTTAATTATCAATATTTTCTCATTTGCTGTAGACAGGCTGTAGGTTTTACGACCCATGGGATTGGCCAACAGGCTCAGATGTTAAAAATAGTTACTTTCCCCTTGTTCACATCCCCTCCTCCACATCTCTTCTTTATATTCTCTCTCTCACTCAGTCTTCAATCACTCGCTCACCATTTTTACCTCTCACTCTCTCTCGCTCACCTTGATGGCCTCAGCAGGTGTCGGCCCCTGGCATCGCTCCCCCTCGTAATACAGCTGCAGGTACTGTTGCTTCAACCACGTCCCTCGCTTGTCCGTCTGCTGACGCAAGCGCACTGCCGCCGTGTGCAGCTGCCGCAGACTGCGGAACCAGATGGCGGCGGTGCAGGAGGGCGCCACCAGGCACAGGCGGCGGTTCTCGGCGAGGTTGGCGCCGTACAGGATGGTGATGCAGTTGTCCTCGTGCGTCATGTCCAGCAGGCTGTGGCGCCGCGCGATGCAGTTCAGGTCCACCTCCTCGTCGCCCATGAAGACGTCCTGAACAGAGAGTGACGTCATCTGAACGTCCTTAGCACCACGGAAACGCCTCGAGCAGGCGATCACATCGTCCAATCACATCGTCCAATCACATCGTCCAATCACATCGTTCAATCATCACGAATACGCCATGACAGAGAGTGACCAACACATCGCGAGTTTACAATGACATGTCACGAACAGAGTATGTCATGATAGGGAGTGGGTGTCATCTGAACACCAAGAACAGAAAGTGAACAAAGACTGGCGCCAAGGAAACACTCCGCATTTTACATAACCTCTGTAACCGGGTAGAGGTTCTGACGAGAATGACGTAACACAAACTGACTGAACTTTAATGACAGTTGACATCTGCTTTCATCATGAAACAGTTTTGAAAAGAAAAGTTTTTCTTTCAGGTCCCAAGCCAAAAAGAAGAGCAATATCCCCTTGTGAGATTGCATTACCACCCTGATCTTTTAAACTGAGTGTGCACCCAGCCCACTTCTCCTCCACCCCTCCTTCACTCCCCCCTTAACGAGTCAGACCTCCTCGGCCATGACCAGACACGCCGAGAACATCCAGACTGTTGGCTAACCTCCGAGGTCTGTATATCTGGAGAACACACTTTCCTTTTGATATGTATTTACCCCTAATTGATTAATTAATCGATTGATTAAAAGGTTGGCTGACTGAAGGAGTAATTGAAAGAAATTCCCCGGTTCTGCGCCAAAACGAGTTCAAGGCGCTGTTGATGTCAAGGATTTGGTTACCTTGATGCAGAAGATGTCCAGGAAGCCCTCCTCCATGCCATCGTAACACGAGGCCTCGGCGGCGCTGCTGTAGCGTCCACACATCAGCAGCAGGGAGGGTGGATGGTCGCCTTCCCCCCTCAACACGTAGTCCGGCGGCGACATGGCCCCCCGCAGGGAGCTCCAGGAGGGCCGGCACCAGGTGAGAGTGCAGTTATCCGACTCCAACCGCATGTACACCAGGCACGACCTGACACAGGGTCAAACAGCGTCAAAGACAGGTCAAACTGAAGGTTACAACTACAATAAGTACGTATTTGTTTATTTTTGTGGGGGATAGTGAAAATGCACAGACCCAGTGTAAAGAAACATTCAGTCGCCATTTTATGAGGCTGTCATCGTCTGAGAATTAACCGTTAAATCAAAACAAAACACAAAACACGACAAGACCGCCTCAAGCATCAGCACGAGGTCTGTAGCCGCTCTGCGCCTGGTCGCCTCACATTTCCAGATCGACATCTCATTGCTGGCACGCCACGACCTTTTGACCCTTCAAAATCAGACGAGCGCGAGATGAAGACGTTTTCTGTGACGAAATCTGAATCCATTTCTGGCCTGCCCCACTGAATAAAGGAGGGAAGGCGCGTAGGCGGGTAGGCGGACAGGTTTCGAACGTACTGTAAATTTGCTTAGTTGAAAATACTAACCTCATTCACCACTAAAACTGCAAGAAATCGGTATTTATTGACTGGTTTATTAATTTTTATTTACTTTTAAAAATGTATTTAAATCATTTAATGGTTGAAAGATTCATATTTGTATAAAGGAAGTGTAGTAGCACAGTCCACGGGGATATTTGCGCGTAACAAACGTTATATGCATATCTCTTCAATTTGTTTGTTTGTTTTATTTATAATTTAAACATTCAGCTTGTTCGTAGATTGACGCTTGAATAAAACTGATTTAATCCTAATCTGTAACTTTCAAGGTAACGATGATGCAGTGATAAGGGGAGGGGTAGGCCAAGATAGACCTTAACCTTTAGCATGAAGTGCCGGGAGGGTGACATCTGCATGACCTTTGCCCTTTACGTTAGTCTGGCTACAGACACCTATGTTACAATTGATAGAGACTGGCGCACGCAATTCTAAGGATCGATGCGGTTTGACATAATTATCATCGCCGCAGTCGACAGCCAGCTATGTCGCCTCACACAGATGACTGGACACCGACGAGTAGGCCCTTGACCTTTGACATACGTTCCCCACCCAAGCACGCTGTAGACGCACGGACGTCATCCCTATTATTCTTTGACCTGTCGTGATGGCACCTGTGGCCGCGCACTCACCTGCCGGAGTCGACCTCCCAGTGCACGAGCGTGGTGCCGTGGTTGACGCACTGCAGGTAATGGTGGTCCAGGTCAGCCAAGCGTGGAGTCACGACCATCACCTCGTGGTCGTTGTACAGGCGCCGGACCGGCTGGTAGCTGTCGAAGTCCAGGTCGTAGTCACTATCGGAGCCATCTTTATCCAAACCCATCCCAGAACTTTGTCTGTAAACAAAAACTGGAAAATCACTTTTTGGACTAAATACAGAAGTTAGAAAGACTTGACATACAAACTGTTTTATCTCAGGTTATTGTAGTGAAGAACGCGATATTGTTGATTGTGATCGAAACTATTACTGTAAATACTTTGCAGTTTTGACAAGGCTAAACTGGTATTGCAAGACATGGCAGATATTGTGTAATATAAAGAAATGTCTGACTGTAAACAAGTTTGTGAAGACTAAAAATAATACGGTTGTAGCGAGCGAGTGAGGGAAGCAGAGAGAGAGAGATGGAGGGAGGGGAGCACTTTTCCTGCCATCGCCACATTCGTGCACTTGCTGTATAAACACATTTACAAAAATGATCCGCTGTCCCGATGACAAATACTTGAAAAGAGGAAAAGACAGGGAGGAAGAGGGTGGTAGTGGCAAGAGAGCCCGGATCCTGAAGGAAACAACGGCTATCTCCGTTCTCCGAGTTATCTCCCCGTGGCGCGAGTTGTTTCCGGTGGTTAGTGAAGAGGTCAGGATCATCGATTACAAGCAGTTCTTGTCAGCCAAAGTTGTTGTTTTTTTCTGAGAGACTCTGGCAGACGGGCCAGTGCTTGTCCACAGCAGGTACTTTGACCAATGGAGGCTGGAATGGTCGGTGTCGAGCAGATTGTCAACAAGCGGCGCCACACGGTGCTGCCGCCCCCAGGGGAGGAATACCAGACAGCTTTTCATGCGGTTGGCTTCACGAAAAGATTTATCACTTAATTCTCGTTAGCTTGCGAGGATAGCTTGAGCTATAATAATGTATAGTAAGGTCAGTCTGTGAGTATGGCTGACGTCCATTACTGACTGGAATGAAGACTAAACACTGTTTGGTGTTAAAAGAGATGGCATGAAAATTCTTGTGTAATAATTGCATCAGCTGAATAAGAACTCAGGCATAGAATCTAGGGACTGATGGCATTTTAATACATGTATTTTTGCAGGGTTTTTTTGACATATCTTTCATACTTATTAACAGGCACCAGTACCTGCCATCCTAAGGCATCAATCAGAGACACAAAATCAATTGAAAGTGAACAACGTCCACAAAGCATGTCAAAATTCGTTAACAAAACAGCACCGGAAATAGATTATCAACACTTCTTTTTGTCTGGAAAGTGGAATTCCCTTTATCAAGGGTTCTGAACAGCATATTGGTATGCACAAAAACATCAGCAGTTGGCCACTGGGGACTTGGAGACAGGGAGATGTGTGTGTGAGAGAGACAGGGGAAGGGAATGGTCCAAAAAGTCCCCTTGTTTAAATGAAAACTTTGTTCATTGTCTTCCCTTTGGAGGGAAACGTGACATCAGAGTGGTAAGCACGTGTCCTATGTTGGAAAAACGGAACTAGCCGGTTCGATACCGATTATGCACAGCTTATTTTTCCTGGTTGCTTCAGCTATTGAATGAATAACTGACCCAGTCCATTGCTGGGGAAGATTAGACAGACATGGGACAATGCATAGACACCACCTTATATAAAGTGGCTTCCAGAAAAATGAAGTCTCTAAAGCCACATTTTCCAACGAGCAGAAGGTCAGGGGTCAGCCTTCACCTTCTCTCTTGTATTTAGTTTCTACCGCCATGTTGACCTACAGACCACCGAGAAACGATGCCAAACAAAATGGATGTAAAAAAAAAAGTGCCTTAACCTAAAAAACTCGGAATGACAAAGAATTGTTATCGAAAACAAGAGAACTCTAGAGAGCGATAATCACTCATCGTCTGCTCAAAAACATCCCCAGTGAAGAGTATGAGAGGACTTCTACCAGCAAGCGGACTGAAAGCTATTCACGCCCTGTCTCAAGAGTGTTTGTCATAAAGGTTGGGCAATAAAGCTCTCTCTGTCTCTCTCTGTCTCTCTCTCTGTCTCTCTCTCTCTGTCTCTCTTCATCGCTGAGGTAAAATTACCCACAGTGTTATTTTCACGGCACTTGGGCTTCCCATCATCAAGATGCAAACAACAACTTTACAATATTTGAAATAGCAAGCATGTTCGATTGTTATTATCTTGTTCGTATAGGCATGTTTGCTGTGTTGAACTTGTTTGTGTAAGAACAAGAGAGAGATCGTGTGTGGTTCTCTGTGTGTATGTTTTAAGGATGATTACACCAGAGAATCAAAGCAGTGAGTGGCCTCCCCGTAGCCTCCAATAAGGTAACATGGAACAATCTTGGTCATGTAATGAGTAAAAAAAAAACAAACAAAAAAAAAAAAAAAACAAGGGGTAGAAATAAGAGAAATCAGAAGAGTGATGATGAAGGAAAGAGGAGGATGCTTTCAAGCCCCGCACTTCACTTGATCCCATGGCATTGCAAGAACATTGCAAAACTTGAGAAAACCTAAAAGCAGGCCAATGAATGTTGTTTCCCGGGTGGTTCTGTGATCTCAGATACAACAGAGAAAAGACAATGTGAGACACGAGAGCAATCACAATTAAGCAAATGACCATGTTAGTACACAAACGAAGCTAAAAATAGATCATGCGCTCATTATCTGGTGACTCAGACTCCGTATTTAAATTATTGGTCATCAAAGCAAAATGACAAGGTGAAAATCAGTTTGAACGAAATCAGCCTCTGTTGCTCCAGGATAAACAGGGTTGTAAGCGATTTGAATAATATTTCACTTGACCAACAGTCAACAGAGACTGAGCTCTGATCAAATTTGAGTCGTTGTTCCCGAGGGCAAACTGAGTCCACAAATATTAGCAACCTGTAGCATCAGAAATATCAGAGTCGGGCTGCAGATGACGACAGCAGAGTGAGGCTGGAAAAACAAGGAGAAAAAGCACGGATGAAGATTCTGACTTTGCATAAAGCCAAGTCAGATGAAATGAGGCAGTCTGTGAGAGAGAGAGAGAGAAGAAAAATTACAACTGGCATTGGCAAGCCTATCTGTCCAGGAGGCTTCTTTGTGTCTTCAATCTTCAAAAACATCGACGCGATACACTTCAAGTACCTTATAATAGCATATCATGTGCATTTCTATAATATATGCCAAAGACCTGATGCTGTGTGTACTATATACCATAAATATAATAACTGATACACGTATGTATAATTATGAGTAAAACATATACATGAGTGATGATTCGGAAGGTATATTTTTCAAAAAAATATCAATATGTCAGTAAAGGGCGGGTAATTGGTATTTTACTCCAACCAACTGTTAAGGCCACATCAAGGCGAAAAACATGGCTTCTTAGTCTTTTTTGTTTCTTTTCCTCTATTATTTGAATCTTTGTTCTGCTCTAGCACTAGTAAACTATCGTTATCCCCCCTAATTCTGCCTATAAGTTTTGATATAAAATTAAAAATAAAAAATTATTTTACTTCTTGTTGACTTCTGGAAATGATTTAATATTGCGTTGTAACCGGAAACGAGTAGCTGGTGAAAATTTTAGACTTCTAGGAAGATGGTAAGTGGATGTGAAATTGATTACAAAATTCCAATCAGACAGACAGACATAGTGAGTTAAATAAAAGTGTAAAAACAAATTTTCATGGAATTCTTGTGACCAGTATAATAGAGGAAAATAGAAAGCACAAAAACAAACAAACCTGAAAAAAAACTTGGCAAATGAACCATTACGAATTGACCAACCTTCAAATAAAAAGCTAACTTGTCCAGAATCGATCGTCAAATCATTATTGATGTTTACCGACACAGCAGCAATAATAAAACGTTTCCTTTTTTACGGAGTGACTCGTGCAGTAGACATAATGACAGCAATAACAACAGCTTGCCACGCACACAGTCTGGAAACTTCGGGCAGCAAGGTCCTGAACAAAGCGCGGGTGACTAAATAACCTTTAACCCCTCCCCCTTCCCTACTTATTTTCATCCCCTCCCCGCTGCTGTCACTCCCACGTCGATACGCGATGACAAAGTTCTCTAAGGACAATCTTTATAATAAGAAGGCCAATCTTCAGATTAAGACAAGTTTAAAAAGAAACCTCTAATCTTCTATTAAAGGCAGTCTTTATCAGAACAACGCAAAGTGTCCGCTAAAAGGCAGTTTATGTAATACCTAATATAAATTTATCGATGCAAAGATTATTTAGTTGACTTCTCTGCTGACAGTCATGGAAGCAAAGCTGTATTCCTTTGTGAAGACAACGTCCATCGGTTAATGGCGCCACACAAGACAAAGGTAGGTTCCATGATAATGTACTAGTTCATGTATATGTTTAGTGTTGTGTATGCCTGTATTATGGTTGTTGTCACTTTTTTAAGATCATAAAATCCTTATAATCAGGAAACCATGGCACAAATATTCAAAAAGATTCTACAAACATTTGAGAAAGGTATGATAGACAAACTGACCTAGAGACTTTGTCGTCGGCTTTGGACTGCGAGGATTGATGCTGGCGCCCGTGATGGTGGAAGAGGTGAATGTCGTTCAGGACGATGTGGGCCTGTCGTAGCTTGTCAAGGTTTATCAACCCTCCGACTCCTATTCTAGTCATGAAGCGGTCCTCGCCATTGTAGTCTGACACAAACTTCTCATACACACAGACAGAAGAACACAGACAGAAGCGCGCGCACACGCACACGCACACACACGCAGAAGTAATCACAATTATTTATGTCCCTCGAAGTTAGCTTTCATACCTATATGAATAATATGACTAAAGCAAAAAAAATAAAAATAAAAAAAATCACACACCTTGGCTTGGTATTCAC
Organism: Pomacea canaliculata; assembly: GCF_003073045.1. Classification (NCBI taxonomy): domain Eukaryota; kingdom Metazoa; phylum Mollusca; class Gastropoda; order Architaenioglossa; family Ampullariidae; genus Pomacea; species Pomacea canaliculata. Next base: position 11,313,418 of record NC_037594.1, on the reverse strand, counting down.
AAGGCTCCTAATATTAGCACACACAAAAGACATTTTGAGGCTGTTGACAAAGATCAATACACTTGACTACAGAAATAACCGCCCGATGGCTACAGCAGGACGAGGACATGCCAAGATGCTCAGCGAAATCAATAAACTTGGCGGCTTCTTGATGGGAACCCATTTGGTCCTGAACACACAAATCAAACCATCGCCCAGACACCCACCTCTAGGGACTGGTTTTCTTCCGACGGCAGCACAATGATGCTTGGAACGCCGACAAAGATCCCCTTCAGCTCTCTCAGGAACCCCCCAAAGAAAGGCACAACCTTAGTGGAAGGAATGTCCAGCGCCCTCCCAACAGCCTCCCGGTACTCCATGGAGGGGTCCTTTGTCAGCAGAGCATCAGACAAGGTGTGCAGGGTGCTCAGGTCTTCGTCGCTAATGGACAGCCAAAAGGGTTTCAGCTTCTCAGACCTGTAGAAATAAAGAAAAAAGATGATAAAAAATACAATGGAGAGAGAGAGGAAAAGAAAAAGCGAAGAGAAAGAGAAAAACAGAAGAACTTTAGATTAAAATGTTATCTCCTTAAAATCAAGTTACTTCCTGACCTCATGAATGACCAGGGCCAGACTATAACATACTTGATTTGATGTCGCTGTAACCGGCGACCGACTACCTTCTTTATTCCTCCTCTGATTAATATTCACCATTTTTTCCTCAGAAACTTACTCAACCAATCAAGTTATTATCAAGTTTTAATCAAGCTTACCCACGAACATTTTGTTGAAATAAGGTTCCACCATTTTTTTTCCTCTCTTGACAAAGAGTAACTCAAGATCAAATTTTGCAATACATTATGCTCAGAAAATTTAAAACTTATGTAAATCTAGAAATCTTCCGCGATTGTATCATTACTGAGGAAAATGTACACATCTAGAAGTCTCCAGTGATGTTACGGTCGATAAAACACGTCATATCGATGACAGGGCAGATAGATGTCGCTGTTTACCAAGGAGATAGGCGAAATTATCTCTAACGTGTCTCTTCCGGCTGACCAACTTCTGATACAAGCTTTGTCTTATGTTTACGTCTGCTCTCAGACGAATACAAGTTTAGACCCTCGCCTACTCGTGTTGACACGACTTTCGCTCGTCAGCCAGCCCACGTGATGCCGGCTCCTCTACACAATGAACTTGTGACCCGTGGATTTTATGCATCAGACCACGAAGTCATCAAAGAAAATTGCCACGAATTTCTCTCCAGTAAGCATGATACTTGGAGGAGGATCTAAGAAAAAATTTCCCAGAAGCGAACCAAGACAATTAAACTATTAAAAAAATAATTCGTATTAAAATCTTTTTTATTCTGAGGAATGTCTTTCATATCTTCTTGTTCCCCTCTAGATGATTTTGAATCGAAATTTATGACATTTAGTTTGTTGCAGACTGTGAGTTAGTCAAATGACCTTCGGACTTGGTGTAACAGGCAGATATTTTTTAATGTGTTTGTAATGTTGTGAGATAATATACATGTCTTATTAGGAGAGTACCGTCAGCTTTCGAGGGGCCTGCACAAGAAAGCTAATAAGTTAAACATGTAATATATCAATAAATTTAAGGTAAAAATACATAAACCGTCAAAGATATCCCTTTTGTCAACATGCAGCATGATCTGTGATGACTCGGTCAAAGGTCAGGTACTGACAGTGCCTCCAGAAAGGATTATCGCGTAACCTTGTCAATGAAGATTTTTTTAAATTCTTTTGACAGGATTTGCCACTTGTCTGCCCTTGCTAATTGTATGCATAAAGTTCATCAGACTTAAAGAACTGTTTGTCCACTCCATTTATTTCAGACCACCTTATTCTGGAATTCCGAAAGATGTTTTGAGTGAGCAGAGAGCATGGTGTAGGGGAGACAACTACTCCAACGCGAAAAAGGTTCCAAGTACTGATTATGTCCCTTACCTCAGGCCGCAGAGAATTTCCACAACCGAGTTGAAGTTCCCGAGGACATAGCAGTAGACAGCAAGGCGGAGGATGCACGATAAGACCGCCTTACGGTCCTCGTGCGTGGCCTGAGTGATGATCAGCTGCGTAATCCATGAACTCACCTGTCAGGTGAGTAAATTGCATTACAGGAAATCAAGTCTGAAAACGATCTATGCTTGAATACGTAAGATTATGTAGGGAATACAGGTAGACAACATATTTCAAAGAATTATCGAGATTTTTATGATGATATTGCTATTTTTAGCGCAGTGCATCATAAAGAACCAAGTGTAGCTACAAATAAAAGTCAAGATGTGTCTTCGCGCCCAACCTCGTCGAAGCGGCGTATGAGGTCTTCCACTGTTCGCGAGCCCTGTGGTTGATAGTTTCTCGACAACTCCACGGTGACCTGTCTGACGTAGTTGGGAGGTGGTACCTCTAAAAAAAGTGTGTGCTCCTGCTCTGTCATCAACATGGCGACCTCTTCTGGAAAGGCCAGCAACTTCTGCAGCGCGTCCAGCTCCTTCGAATGATTTGCTGTCACCCCAAGCTCTGGACGGATGGTCAGTTGACGACGATTGAAATCTGTACAGACGACAATGTTTAGCGACTCTACATGATGATCGGTGGCGACTCGACATGATGGTATTTAGTGATTTGACATGAAGTTGTTTAGAGAAAATGACGATGTTTACAGACTTCGAGATAAGAGGTATACAAATTATTTAGCTAATAATCAGGGGAAATGTGCTGTTCGCGCACTAATACTGGTAAACAAAAAATTTTTTAATTTATATATACACACTGTATGCATACACACAAAAAAATCCATCATGGAAAATTTCGTTTGATTGCTTCTCCCCCAATTAACTTAATTAAAGCTTAAAAAAACATAAAAAAGAATAAAATCAACAAAACAGAAGGAAAAAAAAAAAAAGAAAGAGAGATAGAACAGGACCAAGACAAATACAATTTCAGGAGGACGAAAACACACCGAATTCAAAGCTGTCTCGCCGGAGAGCTCCGTTGTTGATGAAGCGTCCGTCCATGTCCAGAGCCTCCCAGATAGCAGCCGTCACGGACTTGAGACTTTCCATCGACGACATCATCAGCGTCCAGGGCTTGGTGCCTCTGAACTCCAGCATGAGGCTGTCGTGGACCTTGATGCTAGGGGACAGCCAGTCATCTATGTCGCAGATCTTCTGGGTCTTGACCACGGCGTGAGTCTTGAGGTCCAGCAGGATGATGTTGGTGGATGAAATGCCCAGAAGGCGAGGAATCTGAGGTGTGGGCAAATATTGGGAATTTGGTGTTGGATGAATCGTCCTTCTAAAGATTGTATGGGTATATTTCTAAAGCAGTATATTTTAGCATAGGTAGCCTTTTCAGATAGGATAATTATTTTGTATACGACACGTTTGGTATGTATTGATGTGTTTACGTTTCGTGTTGTTTTTGTGAGTCCGGGTGCATACACTGACGACAAGACACGCACAAATAAATTTATTATCTGATTCATATCCGTTATCACCAGTTGAGCGTGAATGTGAATGTGTGTGTGGGTGTGTGGTTGTCTGTGTGTAAGAAATGGATTTGCGCGTTGTTTACAGTTCAGTGAATTGTTTCAAACTTCTTGTACTGGTACGCGTGTTTATCATCAGCGACTTGGTAGAAGGAAATTTTTTGAATATAAGTTAAAATATATAAGAATCTACATAATTGTCGTAGAATGTCTATCGCTAAATGAAAGACTGCTTAGCCTCTGTAACCCACCTTCTTCTGCGTGTTGCCCCTCTGGACCTCCTTCACGTGGAAGAGCTTGCAGCCGTAGGACGGGAGGTTCTTACAGATCTTGATGTACAGCTGCTTGAACTGCGTCTCGCTCTCATAGTAAGTCGAGTGCCACAGTTTCTTCTGCTTTTCCTGGGAAGCAGACAACAACCACTCCCTCAAGTTAACGAGCTAGGATTTTTTAATCGCACCTGTTCGCTCTATTGCACAAAAAGGAGAAAAGCTCAAAGCTCTCAGGTTCAAAACTATTTTGTTGGCTTCTCGGTGGTTTCACCTAAAAAGAACTGGATTCGGAGGTAGAGTTTGTTTTCGCATACTTTAAATTGTTCGTCCATTCTTAAGCGTGATTAGTCACTCTACCAGCACTAGGTTAAATAAAATCAGCCAACCTTTAAGCAATTAGGAAATCAGCAGAGAGGCTGAAAACTCTAGGCTTATTTATGCGAAGAGGGGTTGTAGTGGACGAGATAATTGACCTTTCCAAAATACGCAGATAAAAATTATTTTTGTATGTTAAACATATTTCCATTTTTTGTACATCAAAGAACTCGTTTGTAAGGGGTAGGGATGAGGGTAAGGAGTAACACCGTCACCTAAATCATCTTATTACCTAGGATAGAGAAGGCAAGAGGTCTGAGTCTTCTGTATTTGTCATCATCAGAAAGAAATATCAACCATACATGATGTCTTTGCCCTTCCCCCAGCTCTACTAACTTACAAAGTTAACAACAGCAACCTCCAGTCGAGACATTTATAATTTTTCAACATATTAAGACTTTTATAAACACTATTTTCACAAGGAATTTTACATTTTTTTTTTAACTGCAATATGGACGGCAAATACTTGCTACTTCCGCCTGCCTATCTATCCGAGTTCTCTCTGTGGTTACCTACCCTGATGAGCTCTTTCATCTTTTTGGAGGCCGTGAAGAGTGGAGGTAAGTAGCGCGTGACGTCCACCTCCTCCCCTGCACTCTCCCAGTCGCTGTCGCTGGCGCACAGGAGGGTGCGTGCCAGGCGGCTGCTCTTGCGGCGCGTGCTGGTGATGCGCTGCGCGCGGTTGGAGCGGATGAGCTCCTTCTTGCGGCGGAGGTTCTCCTGCCGCTCGGCGTCCCGGCCACGCATCAGCAGCGGCTCCTGCTCCGCCACGTGGGTGTTCGTGGGGAAGATCTGCTGGCGGTTGTTGTGCGGCGTGGCGTGAAAACTTTTGGTCATCTGAAAGGTCAAGAGTGGGTAAAACCTCATGTCTCCGGAATATAATTAAAACTGACCGGTATTGCATCAAAGAGCAAAAGTGGAATGTCAACTTTAAGTCGACACCCGGGGGAGCGTGTTCAAGCGGGAGAAAAAAAGACAAAATATGCATATAACTATAAACATATTTTTTGGAAAGAATAGAATAAATGTTTGCTCGCTCCCTCTCCGCAAACTTTAATTTGCAAAAATCCTTTTGCTTGAGAAATGAACACATTTGTATCTATACTTGTGTCGTCTGCTATTGAAAATAAGCGAAGAAAATCTAAAGCAAAAAATAAATAAATAAAAATCCCAAGATTGACATTCGTGGACAAAATCAAAATCTGTACAAACACTATAATCTCGGCACAATGTTTCCCCCACCAGAGTTATCCCCACCTCGTCGTCGTCGTCTGCCGCGTGTCTGTCGCTGAGCTTCGAGAGGCTGTCATCGTTGTCGTCGTCGTCCTCATCAGGCCACGCCTCCTCGATGTGCAGCTGGATGCTGGCCAGGGTCACGGCCTCCTCCTTGCTGCACGGCAAGTCTCCGCTCACAACGAGTTTCTGTAGCTGCGAAGCACAACCAAAAAAAAAAAGATTTATTTTCATCTTCTACTTTCATCCGAATGTTGAGGTACTCACCTATCAAACTACCCAATCTTTTCACCTTTGACTTTCGTGCCCGCTGCACTTACAGCAACAGTTCAAAGTCCGACGATTTATTTTGAAATAAAAGACCGGGACGGACACACAGCACACGGAGGGGCTTTCGTGCGATGAATACAGAAAATCCTGATTGTTCTTAAAAAAGTAATAAAATTTTGCTTCCTTTTCTCAGATAACAACTTTATTCACGAAACAGAAAGCGACCATGCCAGTGCTGTGACACTTCAAACAACGATCTGATGTCGCATTAAAGAGCAGGCCGATGAAGCAATGACACTGAATCAGTTGGTGTCACACACGCACCTTCACTGTGTCGGCAACTACAACAAAGCATACAAAAACGAGAATCGATGTTATCGGTCATGCAGTAACTACATTATTAATGTTCTGAGGGGACCCAAGTAAGACCGATGCGAGTGTAAAAACACGATCACACAAGTGGGTGGATGGGAGTGGAGAAGGGATGGGGGAGGCTATTATTTCGGAGGGTGTGCTGTTGCCATGTAGCTGATGGCTTCCTAGGGCGTCCACGTATCTGCCGTCATACTAAACCCATTTGTATTCCATTCGGCAGCCAGCCCACCCAGGCACACCATGCTTTTTCAAAGATTCTGTCCTGTCCACATGTCGATTAAAAAATACATTGTCTTCGATGCTAATTAGTCATACTAGGAGTCACGAGACTACGCGTGAAACACATCTTTGTTACAAAACTCGTTTGGTGTGAAGATGACTACTCCGCTCGCCCCTTCCCTGCATCGACTTGGGTCAGGGGGGAGGTTGGTATGCATCGAGTTGCTCCGTGCTGGAGGAGGAGGCTGGCACCGTTCGATATCGGACTGTACGTGGGATTCAGGGGTATCTTCGTTGCTATGGCAATCTCAGGTCTAGGTCGTCGGGGGAAATCACCAAGAGTAACGATGCTCTTCCTGGATCTGCCGGCAACCTGGTGGTCACCGGAGCGAGCAGGCGCGGACAGGCCTGTTATTTGTATATCTCTTTTTAAATAATGACAACAACACAACAACAACAACAACAAAAACGCTGGTGACCCCGGTAGACAATGGGCTGATTAATGGGGAACTGGGCGACCTGTTAAAACCACAGCATAACGAGGTGAATTCGGTTACGTCTACTGCTGGTGTTTTCAACGTCCATCAATTGCAAAAGAATGACTTTATATATATATATAGATAAAGAAGATATTTTCTACATCCCCATTTTGTCGTTGCTAGACGTGAAATACAAAACAAGCAGAGTGCGAGCAGCGTCGTTTAACGTTGATAGCGGCGGTTACATGCACCCGTGCACTTTACCTCTGCACGTGGGTGCATGCGTTTGTCGAGTGCTTATCTGCTGTTTTGCTGCCCCTGACGTTGTGCATGGTTCTCTGAAAGTTCATAGGTTCTGCATCACACAATTATACTCCGTGCCTCTAGGCGGGAATACAGCCAACGCTCAGTAAACGCTCGAAGGGTTCGAGTCTCAGAGAACACGCGTCGATGTGAGGAGGGAAGGCGGACCCAACAACATCAGCAAAGCTTCACCACAGTGTGACGTCGCGTGGTTGTGTGAAATCGTGATCACAGTGTGAAAAAGTGGCGAAGTGTGAAATTGCATCCCATATAGGACTCGCAGAGCAGTGTGAAATCGCGCCAAGGCGTGAAATCGCGTCAGTGTGAAACCAGCATCGTTGCTGTTCTAACGACTGGGTAATGGTGCTGCCACACTGTGGACGAAAAACAGTTTCAGAAACTGTTTCAGGAAACCAGTGCTTGCCAAAGCACGTGTGGCATCACTTTAAGGCTTATGCAAGAGATTATTTTCCCAAAGGTGGATGAATACCCTTTTGTGTTCTCGAGTTGAGATACACGTTCACAAACCTCACCACGATCAGAAATTCAAAGTCGTGACCTCTCACCCTGCCTAATTGACATACGATCCGAGATCTTTCAGCGGGTGCGGCCTTGGCAACATAATGTATCCATGTACAATGTACACCCCTGTGTCGCAGTGAGGATTAACACAAATATGTACTTTGTCTCACTTTTAAAATATTTAAATAAGATCCGTTTAATATTTATAAACCTATTTCAGTTTACTGTTAAGTACTAAAAAGAGAATTAGACTTTGCTGTCCTCTTGTAGCTTCGAACATTTGCACCAGCTTTTTAAAAATGCGATTCGCACGTTGAAGCCTTTGCTCTGTCGTTCCCGTTGGTGATGTCACAGCCATTTATCAGATGTGAATATTTCATCGCCTGAGGTATTCAACGCTGCAAAAAATCTGATGTTAGCATTCATAGCATGGAGTCCAAAACAGCTATTGCAACATCCGCCATCAACAGGCTTACAACGAACATTCGACATCCACCTTCTAAAGCCTGGCGCACACGTTGACACAATTAGTTTGAGAGATTGTAGACAAGATACATTTGAGCTTAGTCCAAACTGGTCTGCAGATGGCTGTTTTATTTTACAATATCTGTGAGGTTATGAGTCCAGCTTTGCTGTAGTAGGTCCGGTTTACCACTCCAGCTGAAGACTCCTTCCGCGTGTTCACTAGTTCAAACCTCTTCCAAGCCACGCAACTCGAACTGAAGAACATTAGACCACTCAACCACAGCCATATAAAAATACAGATTGAAACACATGTACAGCTGTGCACTCGAGTTCCACATCTCAGCTTTTCCTTTTACACTTGATGAACTCAAGAAGACCATCCAGTGATAGCTTTTAAATCCACTTTACTCTCCAGGTAAACATTTAGTGCTTGCCCGCCCGATCCGGGTACTCTAACTGTACAGCACACATATTACCTTTGAGTGTCCTGAAGGTTGTTAAATTATAAATTCTTCACTTGTGACCTCAGGGTCCTCTTCAGATTTATTCTGACTCTAGTGAAATATTGCCAAGATATATATTCCTAGAAATATCAATGTTCGTTAAGGCAAGACTGACGAAAACAGACAGACAGACAGACAGACAGACAGACAGACAGACTTCTTCCTTGCCAGCTTACAACAGACCTCAAATACTTTAAGCATTTCAGGTGTTCCCCTGTGGTACACTCTTTTGTCAGGTAAGAAAAACCTATTTATACTAAAAGCATTCTCAGGTGTCACCATTTACGCGTGGTCAGCCCTTGTTCTCATATATATATAATGTATACATACACACTCTCTCTCTTTCCGACGTTGGCAGGTAGCAACAAAAGCGTCTATTCACCTGGCTACCTGAGTATAGGTAGGTTTACATAGATATGTATCGACGATTATAATTCATCACCACCTGCAAAGAAAGCCAATGCATGTAAGTTCGAACGGAGGACAGTCACTGTTACATTCACCAAAGACCCCATTCAGGGGAGGACAACTCCAGTGTTGTGTCCGCCGCGACTTGCTGCCCTTGCCTGGGAACTCAGGCACCCGGCACAGACCTGTGGCCAAACACCGGGTTGATGTATACCCCATATTATGGCTGCTACCACAGGTCGTCAATCTTGCAATGCCAGTGTTTGCGGGTTTCGCTATCCCTGTGTCCACAGTCAGGGGACAGAATGTCTTCTCAAGGCCTGGGTCGCATGAACTCAGAAAAATTCTTTGTTTGCACACTACACAATGTTGGAGCGTGACAAATTAATATTCAGTGCCTTATCAGTGTGTCAACATGTGCTTGGGGTAGAGAGTGGGAAATAGGTGACGGGGAGAGAGAGAGGGCGGGGAACAAAGGTGTCAAGCCTTGAAATCATTCATTAGCCACGAGTAAAACAAACAAACAAACAATGAGCGGAAATTCCAAGTAACACGCACAGCGCGAGAACGAGTGAAGGTTGAACTCAGTCTTTGGAGGAATCATCAGTCCTCGCCCTCGGCAACAGCCACAGCAGAGTCAACAACAACCACCACGACTGTCATCACCAATGACAATAGCAACAACAACACGAAGTAACGGAACTATTAGACAACCGTTTCCATGTCAGAGGTCATATGCGAGATAAAGAGTAGTGTCCTTCCATGTGTAGTGAATGTGATGACAATAGTGTGTGTGACTTTTGTTTTCATCATGTCACAATAAAGTTCGAATCGCCAGAATTTTCTTGCCTTCAACACTGAAGTTTTGGTTCCTTTGTCGAATGACCCTTGTCTCATTCCTCCTATTGTTATAACAGATCTCACTTTGTGTATATTACATGTCATCACCTGAAAATTGTCGGCAAAGAATGAAGACAACAGTTTTTTTTTCTTAAAATACGATCGTGTATATGTCACTGGATGAGGAGAGGATGCAGGTGTTCTCTGTGTGTTTGTGCTAGCTAGTGTGTATTGTCATGTCATGTGGTATAGTTTTACAAAATGATCTGAGCATTGAATATTATGATTTATTTACATTCATTCAGTGGCCGCCAGACATGAAGCACAGTTTCCAGAACGTGAGGACTGAGACATCTAAGCGACACCTGTGGAAGGGTTAACCGTGTCAAACCCTCTTCTGAACAGGTACATGGGAGTGGTACGACATTGTAGACTCTATCAGGTTAACCGGGATAAGGTTTGATAGCGCAGACGATTGCTCCTATGACCACAGAAAACACAAACATTTCATACACACAGGCTGGCCTCAGGACTTACCTCATCCATGAACTGTATTCTTTCTCTCCGCGGGTGGAGACACCACACATCGGTTACGACAAGCCGGATGACTGAGCAGCAGTAGACGACACCATCAGCGGTCCACGACGCATGGCGATTCTACGGCGCAGGTAACAATCACAGGTGTAGCGGGCTGTGCGCAGGCATGGGGACGAGTGAGGTTCGCAGCCCACCTGCCCCGCGCCCTCCCAACCGGGTCAAGTTTAGGCGCTAAAAGAAACGGGTGCAGGTGTCCGCCAAGCCTCGCGAGAACATCACCTCTACCTGCTCCAGCTCGCCAGGAAATGCACAAGAAAACTGGCTTCGTGTTCTCGATCGTCTTGGAGTCTATCACTCATCACCCCGGGTGCAGCCCCCCGACGAGAGAGAGAGAAAGATCGCCTGCCAGGCCTGACGCACACCTGAGTGCAAAGTAAATCGACGCCAGGAGCGGCGGGTGGCAAAACTGTCGACCTTTGCCCCCTTAAGGTTCTGCAGGTAGAGAAGCGAGTCACCAAATCATTTCCAGTCCAAGACGGTGAAGCTAATTTCTTTGAACTCGTTGACTTACAAAAGGTGATATTTCCAAAACACCTGTCACCTCCTTGCCAGTCACATCTTTATTTATTTATTGCCAGGCCATAGTGAGGGTAATTGATAAGAAGTTAAGCCTGACTGTACTTTTTTTTAAAAAATATAATGTAAATATGGGTACGACATTAAAATGGAAAAAAAAAACCAAAAACCACTTGAACCAGGTTGTGTCTCTGGTTAACATTCTGTTTCCACCTGACGTGGCAAGTCAATTAGTAGCACCCGGCGCAAGCCGTGCACTGACATAAGCATCCATAGATAACAGACGACAAGGTCCTGCAATGAACTCAATGACCTCAGTAAATAGGAAGTACCGCGGCAAGAGTTTCCCGATACTAGCCTCTGGTCATCAAAGCTGGAAAGATGTTCATCATCACACATACGACACGCAATCTGCTTACAGCGGCATAAAACAAATCACGTGACACTTTGTAAGTCCCCCTCCCTATAGGTTCCCTCCCTCAAGGTGCTTGCTTTTTCGTCTCGGCACCAGTTTAAAGGTACAAAGCCCATCATAGTGAGAAGTCCTACGAGTGTAAGTAAAATTCGATTTGCATGTGTTCGTGTGTGTGTGTTCGTGTGTGTGTTCGTGTGTGTGTGTGTGTCTGCGCTCAAGGGAGGCGATCAGTTACACGTACACTGCTCATAAAGTTCAAAGGAGCAAAGCTTATGAGTAATGTTATAAATACGCGTTCACTTCAGGTACACAGGGAGTCTGAAGCATCCCCGTAGGCAAATGTGATGTATCGCTACCTGTGACAATGAAGGTGTGTTAACACGAGGGTTGTATTGAGATTACGGTCGTTATGACGACGGCCATACTTACTTCGTCTTTCTTCCTATCAAGTAGCTAGACATGCTATCTTCAAGTCAGTGTTTGTGCTTCGTTTTATCTTTGATGATGTGATAGAGTTTATGTATATCATTTAATACGTGACAATAAACATCAAATCCGTGTTCTAAATGGCATACACTTGTACAAGGGCCTGTATCTCGATCAACACACATACATACACACGCGCACAAACAGATAAAATAAATCTTGGAATTATTGTCGTGATGTTATAAATTTTCCGGATTTGAGATTCACAAGTTACTGTATATAACAACACAGCAGTGTGGTCAGGGAGCATTGGGATGTTGTTGTTTATTTAACAAACTCGAATTTTAGACTGCAAGCAATAGAAGGACAATAAAGTGTTAATGATTCACGTCTCCGGCAACTTAACCTACTGAGCAGCTCTCTGTCTCTGTCTCTCTGTCTCTGAAAGGCGATGAGAAAATAAGCAGAAGTGTGCCCTGAGGCAGGTGACGCCACCTGATGAACAGCGATAACCTCTTCAGGTTTTCGATGATAAAAAGAAGAGAGGGAGGTGAGGTAAAACTGGGGACTGGTCGGCGACCTGAGCTGTGGTAGACAGGCGATGAGAACAGGCCCCGTATGCATGAAAATCGACTGAGGATAATTCCAAGTAGCTGCTAGTCCCGGAAAGCTAGTCGGGACCTACTCCCGATTACGGTCTCTCCGGATTCCGCATGCACGAAGCGCTACTCGCCCTCAACTAGCTCTCCGGGCCTGGCTGCGGGAAAACCCGGTGGTTGTCAGTGGAGGTGAAGGAGGCTAACTACTTCCTATCGTCACCTCGTTCTTTCCTTACATCGAACTGTCGTCTTTGAGGTCCCACCTACTTAATTAGCAAGTCATTGTCTAAATGTTAGGTATTTGACCCTGTTGTAGTGAGTCAAGTGACTCAGAGTGTGAGGCAGCGATCTCTCACCTTGGTGTGTTTGCGTGGTTACTAGCGGAGACAAAAAAAGTAAGAAAATAAACAAAGGGGCTGGTGAAAGGATTTGTCAGAGAGTAGACGGGATGTCAACTACCAAAGGGAGTTGTATCTTGTGACTATATTACATGTGCAAAAGTTTAAAATGTTCAAGAAATAAACATATGGGCAAGGCGTTCCGCCATTGCTTGTAGAAATCTCCCTCAAGCATCCTGTTTTATTTGGTAATCACAGTCACAGTCATAACCTAAAAAAAAAAATTCATGAGGAGTCAACATGCAAAAGGTGAATACCTGCATGTGGGTTGGCACTAGAAGTGCCCTGAGTGCAAAGACAAATGAAGAGCCTTAAGCCTTGAAATGTAAATATTGACAATATATAGCCTGTGTTTAGTCAAAGGTTGTGTTTAATTCGTTACATTATTACACAGATAATCAAGATGATGTATAATTTAACAGTTGAAAGCAAGTGACTATTTAGTATACACACATCGATAGAGGAGTTCATTGCATTTACAAAGTGTCTACACACATGCTAAACACACAGAGTGGCATTTAGAGAGGGCAACATTGTAGTTTATGTCATTGACCAATGACAACCATTAGAAATACCAGAGGTTAACTTTAAGTCTGCTAAGTTACAAAGCAAGTGCTCAGTTACAAAACAAAGTGGTACATCATAAAAAAAATGAATGGCTTCATAAAAAAAATCCTAGTTTCCTACATCTATTCTAGGAATATATGCATCTATTCTAGGACCATACCCTTCACACTCACTCACCTTTCACTTAGTATTCAGCAGTTGAAATGATAAAGGAAATGATTTTGTGTATATATATATTTATTGCTTCTGCACTTATGGAATAGCATTAGGTTTGCCTCAATTTAATAAAACAAGTTCTGCACCGACATGTTCAGATATTGAGTAAATACCAATTTCCTGCAATTTACTAATTGCAACAAAAACCCAAATTCTTCTGCTTGACACCAATGATCTTATAACTAACATGGGTAATTTTGTTCAAGCTGTTCCTATCATGGGCAGACAAGCACATCATTTGTCATGTTTAACCAGTGCTTGTATTTGTGGGCATTTGATTTTATAACCTTTTACTTTAAGAATTCTTGAAGAAACAATTTGTGTAATCTAGCACTTTTTGACTTGGTTCATTCCTTACATCTTCACCAGTGCACTTAGTTCATGTTTTTCAGAGTGTCATCAGTTTGTGAAGCTTATGATTCAAGAATCTTTATTTTTTTCACCCTTTCAAGGGTCTATAGAGATATTCACACGCATTACTATATATCTTACATGCAATATCCCTCACACTTACACACATTCACTGGTCAGTTTGTAACAGTTAATACATTAAAAGCTAATTTTTTGCCTCACTCACTTGTTCTTTCCTTCTTCTAGCAATCTAGCCCTTTAATGCAAATTGCATCACAGCATGTGTAATCAAATAAATCAAAGTATATAAACACATGTACACAAGCAAAAAGTTTTGGAGGGAATGTTTCTGCCCCTCCATTTCATTCTTACCTAAACACAGATATATACACATACATTCTTACTTATATCTGCATACATATCTAAAATCCCCCCCTTACACATTTACTCACTGAGGCTTATATATACACAAGCCACATGCACACACACACACATATATATAAACCTCCCCGACACACACACCTACTCATATCAGTATATAACGCACACACATTTGCTTATGCATACATGTGTAACCCCCACCCACCCACACACACAGCCTTATATCTGCTTATATACATAGATGTAAACCCCCCATGCACATACACTCATCTCTGCTTTTATATATATACATGTAACCTCCTTTACACACTTACTCATATCTGCACATATATATTTATCTAATACCTCCTGACACACACACCTACTTACTCATACGTGTATATACAGTGGAACCTCGGTTAGCGAACGCCTCGGATAGCGAATATTTCGGTTAACGAACAAAAATTTCGTTAAAAGTTTGTCTCGGATAGCGAACAAAATTTCGGATAACGAACAGCCACGTGAACCTCACGTGACCGACCAGCATTTCATCATTCGCGCTCGAGACAAAGTTACGATCGGTCGTTCCTTATCTGTGCGCATCCTTCTTATTTAGTGATTTTTATTTTTTTTTAGATTAAGAGCAATTAATAGTAGTGAGGTAATGACAAGGAAGCGGCCAACAAATAAATTGAAAAAGGAAATGATTTCAAAGTATGAAGGTGGCATGCGTCTGTCGGATATGTGATGTCGTATTGCTGAAGAGTTTTACAAAAAAGTCAGAAGGAACAGACACTGGACAAGTTTTTTTCCTTTAACCTCAAAGCTACAGAAAAGGGAAGTCACCCTCGATTTTACAATGTCACGTGTGCTCATCGAGGGGGAATCAAAGCAGTAATTCCACCCCTTCCTCCCCACCCTTGCTTCCACCACGCCGTCAAAACGGAAAGTTTTCTGATTTTTAAATGCTTTCGTTAATGTTTTGATGTTTATTTAACTCCATTTATATTGCATTATAGCTGTTCTCATTAAAACAAATACCTATATAGCCTGTAACTTTCAAATTTTCAAATATTAGCGAGTCAACAGGGGCTGGGAACCAATTAAATCTATTTCCTTTATTTCTTATGGAAAAAATTGTTTCGGATAACGAACATTTCGGATAACGAACAGCTTTCCAGAACGGATTAAGTTCGTTAACCGAGGTTCCACTGTATATTTAAAAATAATCCTGCTACACACAGTCTCATGTCTGCTTATGTATATATATACGTAAACATCCACACGCACACATCTGCTTATATATATATATCCCCCCAACACACACACATACTCATGTCTGCCTATATACATATGTATATAATCCACAGACACATGTATCTGCATCTACATAAAATATCCCCCCGACACATTCCCCCTACTCACTCATATTAGCATATATAAATATAATTCCCCTCCACTCATACACACTTGTTTCTGCTTATGTATGCAGGTGTAGTCCCACCCCACACAGCCTCATATCTGCTTATATATATATACACCACCCACACACACCTACTCACTCATATTGCATATATATAATCCAACTACGCACACACACAAACAGCCTCATATTTGCTTATTTATAACCCTGGCACACATAGTCTCTATATCTGCTTTATATAATATATCTGCATATATAAAATACCCCCTGACACACACACACACCCTACGCACTCATATTGCATATATATATATAATCCCCCTCTCCCTACATATCTATAATATATTTTAATGCCTCCCCAACACACACATCTGCTTATATATGTAAATCTCCCCACATACATATATTTGCTTATAGATATACTACCCACATCCACACATGCATATACTCATATTTACTGATATATAAATATGTAAACCTCCCGCCTCCACACACTTAATTCTTCTAGATTACCGTCCTAAGTAAACAAACTTAGCTCATCTAATAAGGGTCTGTTTATTTGTTGATTAGAGTTGAATAGATAATGAAATTACAAAGTATGTAGAGCCTTTCATTTCTAGGGTTTCATTTTGTCTACATGTTTCTTGTACACATGTTTTGTACTGTAGGTTTGTTTTGCAATACTTCATGTGTGGTGCATTCAGCAAACATTTACACAGCGCCTTACAAATTCAAGTATTAATATTTATGGATAAGTTTACTTTATTTTTCATTGGAGTCTGAAATCAAGTTGCTGTCGATTAAATCCAAGTATTAAGACATTCACAGGCCCGATGTGTCTGCATGTCTTTGTCTTTTCAGCACAACCTTGATCCAGGTAATGAAATTCCTTTAGGGGCTCGCCGATGCAAACCATTGGTGATTCTCCCACCAGTACTAATAACAGTCGATTTGTCTACATCAGTGAATTCTCCATACACTTCTTGAAAGTTTGATATTGTGGCAAAATATCGTAAAGTGATGAAGCACTTGTAGTGACGATGTTAGTGTGCCTTGCCGACTGTGACAGCGATCTTCGCATGCCACTACAGCGGTCATCGCTAGAATGTTCTCTCGTCTAAAAATGAAGTTTGCAATACAGTTTTTAATTCATCCAACACTTCAAACGGGTGCGATCTGTCACCAAACACCGATTTCGTCTCGACAATCGACGTTGTTGCTAGTAAACACAGTGAAGGCCGCCATTTTTCCGCCCGGATAGCGAGTTACACAGCCCCGGGACCGCCGATAACTTTATACGCGAGAAGCCAGACCGGACAGCTTCTCCGGGCTCTCGTGCATACGAATTTTTCGCTCCTATCCACCCGGATGAGCGTTATTACCGATTAGACCCCTTCTCCGGTCTACATGCATACGGGGCCAGATGACACAGACAGCAACAGGCAGACGGCAGGACAGGTGAGTTCAGCGACGCGTGACGAAGTCAGTCCCACAAGAGACAATCGTCTTTAGTCCCACACTCAATCCGTCAGTGGGCGACTTGTCCGTCCCTGACTCTAGGAAGCGGTCCGGTAACATAGCAGTAAGACTGCAGTGATGACCGAAAGGTCCAGGATTCAGATCCCGTCTCGGGACACGAGAGATAGAACATAGAAGTTAAAGAAATGTTTTACAGATACACCGTCTGTTGATGTGAGTAGAGGGGACAAGAAAGAAAATATAAATATATAGGAGAGAACAAGTGAGCGAAGAACATTTTCTACAATAAACTGTAGTGTTTGGCGTCTCTAAAAGACTGGAGTGACCGGGAATTCATCATTTTATTCAGTCACACGGACTCTCAATCCACACTTCAGTCAACCAGCAAATCATTTCATTTGTTGTCGTACCCGGAACACGCCGACAGAACGGACAGAAGGACGGGTACAACACTTGTTTTGCAGTAAACATTAGCAACGTCTTGTAGTTTCTGGTCGGGAAGAGATCACCTGGTCGTTACACTCCGGTGCACAGCGACAGGTGAAAAGCTTCTTGTACTTTCATGACACCCTAGCCCGTCCTTCACCCAGTATCTCGTGTATTGTACCCTTTTTCTGTGTGTATGTACCCTAACAAAACCCTCCCGCCATGAGAGTCAAGGGTGTTTGTTGTTGTAAAGGAATGTAAAGTCAGCTTTGGGTGGTGAAGAAACACGCACACGAACACATGAACACAATCTCACTCTTTCTCCTTGTCAGAGAGAAGGGGTAGTGAGGTGTGTATGTGTATGTGTACGGGTGTGTGTATGCTCTTGGGGTGAGAAGACTGCATGTGGATTTTGTGTTGTTTACAATATACTTCCTTAAACACTGTTTACCTCCCTCTCTCTCTCTACAAGGTGTATGGAGAATATCTGATATAAACGGGTTCATTGTTGCTGTCAGTGAATGACTAGACCGGCCTAGTGACCTACAGTACTTTCATGCCCTGGACTTCTGAAAGTAGTGGAAATGAAATAATTTGGCAGTCGACAGTAGAGTGGATGTGGCTGCTCGCTCTCCGCCCTTTGTAGGTTGTCCCTTTTGAACGGAAATTCTCCAGACAACAAAGGAGATGTGGTAAAAGTAATTTCTAGCGAGTTCACCAGACAACAGCGTGGTTGTAGCATGTGTCATTTCAAAGGAAAATTTTCCATACCACAGAAATTATGCCACGAACGACATTTGTAGGGGCATTTCCAGGGCAAAATACTTTTTTCCTAAATAACATTTCTGAAAAAATTGCTTTCGTAACTATTATCGACAAAGAGCTCCCCTTGCTTACTGTCTATACCGTTGCTGATCCACTCAGACATAAATTATGGATATTATTATGATTAATAGCACAGACGTACAGGAATAAACACAAAATCTGGTACTGTACACAAATGTGTAACATACTAATGGAGTAAAGAAAGAGTCCGCCCAGCTGGTGACAGTCATCGTCCACAGTAGTCACGTGGTCTGTTGTACATCCCGCCGCCACACGCTCACCCAAAAAACTCTTCCGTCAGTATTTCGCGGTCTGTCGGTCTGTCTGCACGCCCCCAGCGGTCTGCTGCACGCACGAGCGTGGGGAGGGGGAGTAAAGGGGCGCAACACAGCCCCACGGCGGAAATGAAGTCCAACACATCACGTGACGTCAGAGCTATGCACGCGGCAGCGAGCGGGAGCCACTTTAACCTTTTCACTGCCGGAAGGCCAGGGCCACAGCGTTCCGCCGACGAAACGAGACTTCGGGCGAGTGGTAAGATGAAACACGTTTAGACACCCGGGGTACAGGACTGAACACGGCACTGAGCTACAGCTGAACACACTATTCAATGTCGGACAGACGTTCAAGACGATGTGTCGGTCATGCTACGGCATGTAACAAATTTTTTTAATAAAACCCGTTAACCCGGGGTGCTTCAATGGAAACCGGAAGAGGTTCTGAAACATTTACAGCAATGAGTTCTGGGGTGGGACGGTGGATCAACATCGGAATACAGTAAACCAGGTCGGCTACAATATGACATCACAATATAGGAAATGATGTCACCATCAAGCAAATGACGTCATCATAATTACGTACTGATGTCACCATCAAGCAAATTGACATCATAATTACTGACGTCACCGTACAGAGAAACTTACGTCAATACGCAGACCTGTTCCTTGGACAAAATATGGCCGACCAGAAGGCGAAGTAAAAAAGAAATCCAGACGGACACCATCCAAAATCCATTAATTCAGCCAAACGTGAAAAGCAGCACCGGAACCACACTGATATTACTACGTCATCACTTAACTGTGATTGTTTTCATGGTAAACTGCTGTGTCATCCTTTGTAAACAGGTGAAGTTAAATTGAGATCGGAAAAGCAGCTGCTTGACCAGTTTTATCATCTTCTGGGACAACTCCATGTATGAGTTGTCTGCCCAAGTGAGCCGTTGTCCTGGCAGCAGTGACAGGGTTAATGTAAGTTTGACTTCATCACTGAGTCATTTAGTGTGGCGACGAGAACACATCGTTTTTTAATGAAGTTATTGCAGGATTCTGTCCTTGTTTTGCATTATTGTTATTACATTCACATCAGAAATTGGTTTTCAGGTAAAACAATGCATCAACAGCAGACAGAATATTGCAACAGTTAATCGAGACCATTTTTTTCCCGAAAGAAACTCAGGTCGAACATGTCAAACGCCTTATTTACCAGTCACTGCCTGCTTGGCAACCACCGAAATGTTCATCTCAACGCTGTTTGGTGTTAGAGGTTAGAGGATGAAGACTGAATCTTTAAAGGAAAAAGCAAGTTTGGTGGCAAATGGGTTTAAATAATACTGATGTTCTGAAAAGTTTCCATTACAAATTTCGGGTTTCAAATAATACAAATGATGAGCCTATTTAGCTGAGCCTATGTTCTCGAAAACCCAGAAGTATGAAAGTAGTTACCTTACCAAATGGATTCGATGACATTATTAATAACCAAACATAGAGACCTCCCTCTATCGCCAGAGAGAAATATTTGTGATTGTTTGCCAACCCGAAAGCTTGAGTGGGAAAGATTCAGAACGACAATGTTTATAGTTAGGTCTCAAATGGTGTTTGACTTGCCGTCTCCTAGGATCTACCTAACCGTGCATAACGAATATGCGACTACATAATTAATAGACTCATCACGACGACATTTGATGTTTTTGTCGTGAGTGGCACAGGTGTCCGGTTGGTGTTGACTTGAACTACGATTGCTACACTTTGCTACTGTTAGGTCTTTGCCAGGTCTACGTACCCTCGGTATCCATGACACGAAACCAAAAACCACGAAAGAAGTGTGAAGGAGGTAAAGAACGAGACATGAGTGTTTGTAATGAGAGAGTTGGAGAGAGAGGTTTGTGAGTGGTAAATGAAAGAAAGACAGGAAGACGGACGACCGACGATTTCGTTGAAATCAATAGAAGTAAACAGTCAGAGGTAAACAACTATTAAGCTCTTACTCACCAAGGCGAGCGCCTGCGACTCATACGCTCCTGGCTGCAGCAGCAACACGTGCGGCACTGCAGGCTGCAGCACAAACACTACGTCACAAGCAAAGGGCACTGCATGGCCGGTGCTCACACCAGATCCGCCTCGGATCTGTAGGCACGTCACATCGACACTCACACCTTTACCGCACCAGCAGTCATACGGACATCCGCCGGCCTTCTAATACCTTTCAGAGAACAACATCAGGCGTTTGGTCACCGACATAACGAGGTTATAATACCGTGATGATGACTCTGTTGCTGTCTTCCTTGGAAGACAAGAGTGAGAAGAAAACTTAGTTGAGAGGAGAAGAGTGGTGGCAGCTGACCAAATTGGACGTAAGGTGACTGCTGTCATGGCAACTGGTGAGTGTGTGTTTGATTGGAAATTCGAGCTTCAATTAGAAATGAATATACATGGGAAATACAAAGGTAAAGACAAAGAAAGGGAAAGAGCAGCATCAGAAAATTAGAATGTTTTATCCATGTGACAGATGACATGCCATCTGGTAGGATGTCTGACAGACTACTTTCCGAGATTCAAACCCCAACTACGTAGTAAGTGAATCTGATACAACAATAGAATCGTGTAATATATCGTAGCTATGTCATTATCTTGAATGTGAAATGAGAAACCTGTTTTAATAAAAGTACTTATTAGTGAAAAGAAGTACCAGGTGAACGGGAAGAAAAAAAGTATCGATACTTCACAGAGTAGGTTCCACAGTTCATATCCAACGCAAACTCTTACAGAAGTCTGGACCTTTCGTCGTCTATAATTATGTCACCCAGAGAATCCTGAGAGCCCACGAGGTATTAATCTTTTCTTGTGAAGTCGCTGGTTTTACAGATGTTACTAGTAAAACATTTATTATATACGTGATCAATCTCGACGCATGCGCAGTTACATCATGTTGAATAACTAATGACAAATTCAGCAAAATTCAAGCTTTTTTTTTTATCCCGGACGATTATTATTTTCATTTAAAAAACCGAAATATTATAATTATTTAGATTTACTAGCTCATTTAAATTTGTGTTGTGTGTCGTCGTCTTCTTACCTGCTGTCCCTCTATGGCTCTTGTATCCATTATCTGTGCAATTGTCACATCCGTCTCTAATCCGCGTTTTGCAATCAGTTACCGTGACTTCTGGAGCTGCATATGATTATCCTTGCCAGCCTTTCAAAAAGAAGATTCCAGAAATTTTACGACGACGGCGCGCCGATATTTCTATTTCTCAGACATGTGCGATGGCTAGCAGGCTGTTGGGAACTTTCGCACCTACACACTGTTCCTTTGTCCTGCACATGTTCTCATCAGTGTCACTCTCTTCCCGTGCAAGAAGTGCACTCGTACCCATCCTCCACAATCCATGCAACATTTCCTGTCGGGTCTATATTTGCTTCACGCTTCACGCCACCCATTCATCGTTGAACAACGCAAAATGAAACATATTGAGATGACAACGGCTGTGTGGAGGTATGTGCGCCCACTTTCTTCTCGTCCTTCGACTTGTGACTGGATGATCAGGAATCCACGGAATTTCAATGTCCACACACACACACACACTGACATTAAGAACTGCAGACAGTGAGTGCACCTTAAGAAGTTCAAAGTTTGGTCCTCAGCTTCCCTCTCTGTGACGAGCCACTGAAGACTGCGACCCGACTCAGCAAAACACGAGTTGTCCACTGCCCGGTGAGAAGGAACGCAATATGGCGCACAGCAAAAACAAAAATAATGATAATAATAATAAAAGAGGAGGAAGGCGGAAGTGGCGATAATTGAATAAAAAACAGGTTATTACCTGACGGACCAGGCCGCATCGAACGCTGACGGCCGTGGCTTCCTGTTGAGTGATTGACCAATCAAAATGTTCCGGCTGCGCATGCGTGGCCCGGACAGCAACGGCGAGAAGACCCCAACGCCGATCGTTCACTGTCCAGAAACAACTGCCGCCACTACCACCACTACCCCCCCACACACAACCACCACCAATCCCCACCTTTCCAATCCAGACCCCACCTCCCAAATTCTTTGACATCACACAAGGTACGAAAGTTGTCATCTGTATTCCATATTTCTTCCTCCTCCTCATCATCATCATCATTTACTTAAATCGTTATTTTCTTCTACCATTCGTCTACAAAATGTTCCTAGTGTAATCACTTGGATGACTGACCCCCTGTAGTTTTACCTGGCGAATATGTTGGGTTTTTTTCAAAAAATGGTTTCATCATCAAGAAGAGGAATACGATGAACCAGGATGGAAGAGATCGATTAGTGGGCGCAAGCATCTCCTCCCTGCAAGAAGTGAACGCAGTGCATCGGTCTTGTACTGAAGTCTTGTATCTGCCACCTAGCGACACAGTGGACTGTCTGCACGTGTGTTCCGGTCAATAAGAAACTAGAGGAGGGGAGTGATGAGAGCTACAGAACCATGGCGAACACCAGACAAGGACAAGAAAATCTGAATAACAATGAATGCAACTGTCGGAAAAAAAATCGACCAAGCACATTCCGAAGCACAAATATGCAACCCCTTGCTTTCAAATCGTTATTGTAGTTCGCATTACACCCACAGTCTCCCTCTTTGTCTCAGCGTCCTTCAGCATGAGGGTCAGAGGTCAAGTACGTTTAAAACTTTGACTGCGCTCAATGCCACATCTGCAAGTAAAGATCTGGTTTGTCGCCCACGTGACCTGCATGTAAACATTGCACGAACAATGCCTCAAAGATTCGAGAGCTAAGGATAGTTACCTTAAATATTATAATGGGCCAATTCGAGCTAAGGTTCTCTAGAGTTCACGAGGTTTTATAGTTCTGCCTGGTTTTCATGACTGGGTCCCAAGCCATCAAAAAAAAAAAAAAAAAAAAAAAGGATTTGCACCACACTAGCATTGAAATGTCCTTTTCCAGTCTGGGTTTTTCACATGATGGGACTGAACGCTGTATTAAATAATTCTTTTTTATGTTGTGGAGATACAGGACAACAAAATGTTACAACGCACACAAAGAGGTTTAAAAATCCCACGAATGGACCAATGGCGCTGAGAGCTCTGTCACTGCCTGTCAATGTTTTGACCTCTTTGTGTTCACAAATATATTTGCAGGATTGTATTTCAAGACAAGTGATTATTTTTTAAAAAATATTTTTCTAGACTGGAAGAGACGTTCTCTCCTAAAAATAGTCTCGTTACAAGTGTGTGTGTGTGGTTTGTAATGGCGTCTGTGCATGTATGTCAAACGTCAAAATATTTTGATAATAAACAGTGTGTTTACTAAGGACTCTAACCAAATCCAGGCTCACCACGTTTGACAAAGAAGAGAAATTGAAACTAGGTTAAAGTATACAATAATACATGATATCCAATGATAACTTATACATCATGAAGGTTTTTACAGTTTCACAATTTCAAGAGGACATCCCACGCGCAGCTACTGAAAGAAGTACACATCAACCGCCAGGTGCTTGCAAAGTACACATGCACCTACAGACATATCGCTCACACTAGGTTTGATGACGATACTGACCATAAGCCCGCGATGTTGCAATCCGAAACGACAAGAGTAAACACCTTGTCCAGAGAGATGAATGGCCGCCGCAGTGTACAATGGCAGGACGCCAGTCCACAGTCCCAGGAGACAGGAAGCAGACGTTGATAACAATGACTTACGACTCCGAGAGAGGCAGTTGATTGCCTCCACTTAGGCGCCCAATTGTTACGAGGACTTTACAAACGGCTCTTGGGCGAGTGCGCGTGCCAACATCACTGGCAACCTGAAGGCGCCGTCTTCTGCAACCGTCAACTTGCTTGGTAAGTGGCCTCCCCTACTTCCTTCCACATCCCATCGTAGCCGTGGACACACAGCTAACGACAAGCTTTGTTTTCTCTTCGCGATATTTCTTTGCTCCTTCGTGGTATTTTGTTTTAACGATGTCAGGTGGGAGGGTGGTGATGGTTGTGGGGAGGGAGGATGGTCTGAGTACGCCAGTCGCCGAGAGACGGCGCTCCTTTCACGAGGTCTCGTGAACCCTTTTAGCCTGAGAAGTTCTTTAGCATTATCATTTCTTTAAGGCATTATTGTTTCTTTCAGCCGATCATGGAAAAGACAGCACGCAAACGCCACAGAGAAGAGGGAGAGAGAGAGAAAAAACTTTATAAGCGGAAGAACGAAACAAAAAAGGAAAGAGCGTGTTGTTCAACTTCCAAAACACAAATCTTTCTGCATTTTGTACAATGGATATTTTGAAAGAATATCTGAAGGCATCTACTGAGGTTTCTTGTGTTGCAAGAAACTCAGATTTTTATGTTACTTCAAGAAACTTTAAGCTTTTACAATATTCTTTATCAGGAAGGCGGGAAGGTAGACAGGCAAACAGATTAAAATTATTCTTCTTATTTGATCATACTAAGGTTAACTTAATCATACTGAGGTTGAGGGGACTTATGTTCACTGTTATACAAGGAACATATCTACCTTTCACCACAGTAAACTTGTACAGGCAACACACATACCATCGCCTTACCTTTCTGTACTGCACATGTGTACTGCCTCCCTCGTTCTTCGCGCCCGCCGCCTTGTCTGCAGCTATGCACTCCTGGACAGGTACAGTCAGTGCAATTGTTTACTAGCGGACATTCTTAGTTAATTTACAAAATTATTGTAAAGAATTCAGAACATAATCTAATTTGAGTACATGGAAGATATGAGTAAATACGATATGTTGACACCTGGGACGAACCTTCAGACCTACAGTTTATACAATTAACAATTTAGCCAGGTTAATATAAATATATATACAGTTGTTGTGTACACGTCACATGGATCTATTGGAGTTACCTTCACACTTGACAGTCCAATACACAAAGAAGTGCTCGATCATTTCTAAGAGCAATCGAGAGAATCTTTGTCTCCAACCTCCTTGGCCATGATGTCGCTAACCATCTTCACCTCCAGACACCCGGGTCACTCATTACAAAATTCTGACCTTTTCTTCATTGGAAAAGTTTGTCGATGTTTGGCAAATGTTTACATGACGGTACATAAAAAGTTTTTCAAACTTGTAGTACAAAAATGTGTATCTTGTTAAGAATGGCACTAGTGGCCAGTAGTGCTTCATGTAAGCCTTGTGGTTCTCCTGCCAGTGAGTGCAGTAAAGTCGGTCGGGAGGTCAAGGCTGGGAAATAATAGGCGTACTTGTAGACTTGCTGTCTGCTTCCTCTGGTGAGTTTTTTTCAACAAATAAGAAGGTTGCATGCGGTGAGTGGACCCTCAGACAGTAAGCTTTATTCACAACGCTCGTGTACAAAAGCTTCTTCACAAAAGCTGATCCTCTGGTGGTACAGGATAAGGACAAAACTAACAGGCTTCACCTCAGTTTGACAACAGCACTTAACAGATGTCCACAAGCCTCTGGATCTTCCCTAATTTTCTGAACTGAGGTACCTCGCGATGTGTTTGTCTCCTGTACAAACTTAAAACGTAATGATCAACCATCTATTGGGCAATTTATGAATCCAACCAGCCAACACACCGCCATCCAAAAAAGAAGTTGAAAACTCTCATACAAAAAAAGAACAAATAAATAAAGAAATAAACAATATGAAAACAAACGTCGAAGACTCAAAACTCTTTCCTTCAAAATTTCACTGGGAAGGCAGAACCCCAGGCACGCAGAGGCGACCTCTAAGGTCACACCAGTGCACTTTCCCAAATCGAACGGTCACCGAGCAGACGCGGCAGCAAGTTGTTCTGACCACGAGGCTAGCGTGGAGGCCAGAACGAGGTCAGGGGGAGGACGTCAGATCGATGGAGCATCGCGATGATGGCTATTACTGCAAATTGCTTTGACACCGCTCGTGCACCGACAAAGGGTCAAAGGGTCGAACGACATTTTACGAACAGCTAGCTATAGATGGCTCGGTGGTTCCTCGTGGTGTGATCATAGGAACTATATCCGGGGTTAAAGGCAGCGGGTGTGACTGTACGAGCAAGAAATGGTGACAGTGACGACATCAACTGTACCGCGGTTTTTCTGGCTTCAGTCACAACAATGACACAAACTGTCACGAAATCCTGACAGGTTTCACACAAAGTTCTTCACCATACGGAATGGAGGTGAGGGAGGAGGATGCAGACAGTGAGGAAGATGTTGCATGCAGGTAAATTCTAAACTTATAGTTGCTTACTGTCGAGAAGCAGCCAAACGCTTGACCGAAGCATTTCGTGTCCCATGAGGCATGGTTGATCGGGTTTAGAATCCTTTTTCTTGGTCTGACAGTATTATTCACAAAAAATATAAACACTGTATTTTTATCTGCTCACACATTTACTTTGCGAGCGCGCAGTTCAGGCAACGGTCGCGAAGCGTGAAGGTCGCGGACGGTCACGAGCAGGCAACAGGAAGCAATTAATGTGCTTCCAAATAACGCACTTCCGGTCTGTCATCGTGCACGCCAAGAGACCGAGCACCGAGCATGTTAACAAAGTCCGTACGAACGTCTATGTTTAGGTAGTCTGTATAAGCATGAGAGAAAAGAAAAGAGAAAAATTGTACCAAACCTTTGCAAAGGATGATTAATTAACAGTCTTGAAGAGAAAGACTGAAATAACCCCTTGGCACACTTTTTGACCTGTCAACTGGGGACGACTTTGCTTTGCGATAAGCTTAATATTGATATTGATATTATATTAGGACGAAATATAAAGCTGGAATAAAAAATTTCAGGTGGCGCAGAGTAAAACAAAATCCTTAAAATCACACGGACCTGATTTAATGAGACTTCACGGAGGTTCAATCCGCAATTTTTATAATTTATTAATTTTTTTTTATTATTTTTTGCAAATGATGAAGACAAATAAATATATTACCACAATACTTGTACCACTTGAAGCAGATTTTAAAACGAAACACGAATTTGCAGTTGCATTTACACCTGAGTGCAACAAGCTTCATCAGAGCCTGACGTTAGTCCATCGTTCTATTAATAGTATCTTTGCGTCAACATTTCAATTACTGTCAGGTCTGACCGCGGATGATGTAGCAGTTGTAGCTGGTCTGCGGTGGCTTTGAGTTCGTCTGCTTCAAGGATGTGACGGCAGTACGTGCGTCCTGTTGGCCACTCCTCCCCAACCTCCCCAACCCTCCCTCGATCCTCCCTCCCTCACACGCAGACGCTGGTTCGTGTTTCTGCTCTAGCAACGCCGCACGTGGCGACAACCTCAGCCAGGCGCCGGTTAACGACACACGGAGCCCAAAACACTTGTGCATGGATCCAAATAAAGATGTGGACGGTTAAACCCTAATGTCCAACGAGCAAGTCACGAGACTGGTGTATTTGGAAAGGAGGAGAGGCCTCTAGTTGGGCCATTCCTAACAATTCTAGCACCGAGTGACAAATTGTAAGTAAAGCTGTAAACAATCTCCACTCCCCATCCCTCTAAAAAAATAAAATAAATAAAATAAACAAAAATCGTTAAGTACGATTTGAAATACGCATCAACAATGCTATCCCGACTACACCTTTCACAAGTCTTACCTCCAGATGCAGCATGGATCCCATTCTCTGGCACCAAGCTTTGTACTCATGGCCCAGCACCGACAGCTTTTTCAGAAATTCCCTTGTCTCCATGGCCAGGGTAGAGTTACCATCCAGGTCAACATGACATTTTTGCACCCAGGTCTCGAAGACCTTGAGCACTCCCCGATGTTGCACGGGCACCTCACAAGGGACAGACACCACGGAGCTCTTGTGGGTGACAATAGACGCTAGCGTTCTGTCGGAAGTCGGAGAGCACGCATGCGTGACAGTGTGCGTGGACGCCGACGTCACTGATCGCTCAGGACCGGGCAATCCGTAGGAAGAAGCCCCGTACTCCTGGTGAGGGGACAGGAAGTTGCTAGTGGGCATGGTAGGCTGATTCGGCGAGGGAATGCTGGGAAAGTTGAAAGACCATGGCGTCCGGGCTCTGGCTGGAGGTGGACAGTTGTGGGGAGGAGGGCGCCTCGAAGTGCACTACGATGCTGGTCAGTCCGTCGGCGGGCGAATCGACGTCGCTGACCACGGCCGACTCGTCCTTGTTGTAGTCCATGTCTGTGGTGGTGATGGTCACCAGCGAGCCCGTTGTGCCGTGGTGGTGACAGTTGCCCATCGGTACACCACCCAGCACGAACTTGGCCTTGGTCAGGTTCTGCTCAGACTCAGTCTCGACACCGGCCTGAATCCAGTTTTCCCGATGAACCACCCACCTGGGGGGACTTGCTGCGGCCGGCAAGGTTCTCTGGCACGGAACTGCAGCGCGAGAAGACAGGCGAGACGTCGATTGGCGGCGTGTCCATGACGAAGGTGGGCAGGTTGATGAGCTCGCGCTGGAAGGCGGCGATGTCCACGTCGTTGGCGGAGGAGGCGCTGGACGGGGGCTGGCTGACCAGACTGTCGCGGTGCGCCAACGAGGAGACGTTGGCATGCGACTTGGACAACCGCTTCTTGCTCGACCACCGGAAGAAGGTGCGGGTGTTGGAGGGAGGCTTGACCTCGCTGGCAGAGTCCGGCGGGTCGGGCAGCTGCGTGGGTGAGCCCGTGGCCTCCGGGTTTTGGGATATGACTCCGAGGTCTAGCGAGTGACCAAGCTCTCCACCATGCTCTTGATCGCCATCTTCGTAGAACCGTTCTTGGACTGAACGTGGTTGTGGTTGCTGGGCTTGCTGCTGCTGCCGCTGCTACTGGGACCACGCCTGCCCCTGCACACGCTGCCTCCAGCGTCTCACACAGCTCCAGGAGGGAGTCATCTTTCTCCCCTGGCTGACCAGTGATCTGCAGCTGCAGGTTCGCCTTGCGCCGCCGAGACAGCGAGTCCCTACTGTCCTCGCGCAGCTGCGCGAAATCCTTCCTGGGCGGACACTCCATCTTGTCGTCCACCTTGGGCGGCTTGAGCTTGGCATCGGACGGGAGGGTCTTGCGGCGGATCATGTTGCCGAACAACCGGTGTGCCAGCAGTCGCAGCACGATGATAGGGTGCACGACCATGGGCAGCCCCGAAAACAGGTATTCCCGGAACGACTGCTGGTTTAAGTCCTTGAGGAACTCCATCGAGTCGGAGGGTGAAATGAAGGGGGACACCAATCGGTGGCGGTGACCGAGGTGAGTCGCGAAGTCGTGGTCTGACATGGTGCTGAGGCTGTTGAGAGAGTTGCTGAGGTGAATATAGGGCGTCTGCGATTCTCTTTCCTCCGCTACCGCTTCCTGTGATAATAATCATCATCATCATCATCAATCATCATCATCCCATTACTACTAATAATAGCGTAAAAGTGAGATTCCACTAAGACAAAAATTATTATGAATTATTGCTTTTATAAATTTCCGTTTTGAAAGCTTTGGTGTGCGATATCCTAATCAAACTTTGATTTCATTTGAATTGTGGAAGCAATTAATAGCAAACGTATTTCAATGCTATTCTTCGCCAACATAGAGATTTTTTTTTTAAAAAGTGTCACATCAAACAGTATTCGCTAATGATAAAGCTAATAAACATAAAGCATGGAGGCAGGAAAATCAATAGGTTTTTACATAAATCAAAATCCTACAAAATAACTGCATAGCTAAACGAGGTTGGCTGGTTGTCTTTTATTCTGTGCCAATTAAGGCTAGACCAAGAGTAGATTAACGAATAAAAAAGAAAAAAATAATAATGTGAGACAGAGGAAGGGTGAAAATAAGAAGCAAAAAATATTAAAAATAATAATAATAGTAACATATTTAAAGAACCTAGATGTAGAAGAAAATCGTAGCCTTACACAAGAAAGGAAAGAAAGCCCAGAAAAATTTTAAGCCAAGGGAAGCAAATCCTACCATGGTAAAAGCGGCGATCAGTGGTGCTATCCCCTGACTCTCCCCTCCAGCCATGGTATCGGCATGTTCTTATTTATTTTTTGTTTTGTTTCTTGCTCATTATTTCTAATAAAGTCTTTAGAAAAGGGCACCAGGCCTTACAACTCCCTATATCTGATTATGGAGGAGCTTGTCACTTGCTGTGCGATAAAATGTAAAAAAGGGAAATTAATGAATGTAAGAAATCGGATAACGGATGCCAGATTCTTTCCAGCTTTACTGATACTTTTCGGTCATTAAAATGTTTCCTAAGTTAAATGCAGTTTCACAAAGACTAAAGACTCTACAAAGTTCCTGACTGAGTTCAACCTCAGCTTGTACCTGTATCAGCTCCGCCATCAGTCCTTCCACAGAGGCGGCCTGTAAGTGCATTTTGTCGTTCAAGTGGATGATGCGGCCCATGGCCATGAGTTCGATGAAGCTGTCGTCTAGCGAGTGAACCTGCAGCAAGGTGCTTGTGTTGGACTCCATGAACGCTGCAAACCACCCACATGTCAGGACATCAAAGAACAGCAATTTCCCTTTGAGCGATGACACCCACTCATTCATCACATTTCAAAACCAGTGTTACCAGCGTGTAACCTCTTACACGGAAATAAGAAAACAAGACAAATGTGACAGTTACATCATTCATGGACAAAAATAAATAAAAAAAATAAACAAAGAAGATGAAAGGAAAAATTGAAATAAATGGACCAGGGTGACCCGAGTTTCGTGAAAAACCCAACAGAACCAAGGGAGTAGTGTTCGAATCTTGCTTGGTGCCCACGTTACTCACGCCGGCGGTCGAAGAGGTCCACGCGGCCGCCCAGCTTGTGGAAAAGCCCCATGTAGACGAGAATCCTGGCCGCGTGGTACTTCACGAACTTGGCGTACTTGGTGCTGTGGTTGGTGTAGTACCACTCGTCCGACGGCAGCAACAGCTGCATCAACATGTCGGCCACCTCCGCCTCGTTCATGGCGCCGTGGAAGGCGGGGTTGAGCGCCAGACAAGCCAGCGACTGCAGCAGTAGGCACAGCAAATGCTGCGACAACAGCAACAACATCAGTAAGATCATCTTTGTTTTTGTTCAACTGGAAGAGCGGTAGAAAAATGTACATTGGCAAAATGGTTTTAATTTAAATGAATAAATTATTTAATAAGTAAATAATCAGATAATAGAATAAATGGCTGAAAAAATCAATGCAAAAATAACTTAAAATTAAATAAATAAAATAAATAAATGGTAACAATAAAACCCAATTAAATCAGAAGATAAGTTCTGTCGGTTCAAGCTTTGGTCACGTGGAAAAGTAAGGTTGTTTTAATGCGTCAGCCACTGGATGGAACAAATTTATTAGGATTGGTCTTTATAATGGATAGATATGCAGTTATTTGAATAAACAAAACGTCGATAAATAAATAAATATGGGCCAAACTATTCAGGATTCTGTTTCAGCAAAGTTCATCGAGTCCTGCAGTTCTCTTCTTGAATTATTCCTTTCCCTCCGAACCACCCACACACCGTTTCCAACCCCGATCCGCTCTTTCAGAAACCGTTGACAAAAAAAAAAATATCTTGCGGTCATCGACTAACACAGAACACACATTTCCGATGAAATTCCGCAGTCGTGATTAGGTTGCCACATCTGCGCTAAAAAACAGGGTGGGCCTGCGACGCTCCCTGCTAATAAGCGGGTGCGTAACTCAATCTAGTTTTTGTCTCCCTTTGCATTACTGAGGTCAGAGCTGCAAGGAAACCCAAGCCTCCTCCGGCCATTTCTTTGCGATCAGTCATGGCCAAAGTGTTGACCGTGGCAGGTGGAAAGCCCCGGGAAGGAACATGATTTAAAACGTTGACGGCCTCAAGCCCCCGCCATACAATGTTTTGATTCCTTGCTGGGCACAATATTGATCTCGCCACACCGCGCGCTGGCGGCACGAGCAGGTACCCGTACCTTCACTGGACTGTGTGTGTGTGTGTGTGTGTGTGTGTGGTGTGTGTGTGTGTGTGTGTGTGTGTGTGTGCGTGTGTTTGTGTGTGTGTGTGTGTGTGTGTGCGTTAGGGTTTGGGTGTGCTTGTGTTTGTGTGCGTGTGCGTGTGTGTGTGTGTGCGTGCGTTGGTGAGTGGGTTTGTGTTTGTATGCGTATTCGTGTGCGTGCGTGTGTGTGTTAGTGTGTACGTGCGTGTGTTTGTATGTGCGTGAGCGTGTTTGTGTGCGCGTGCGTGTGTGTGTGTGTGTATGTGTTTGTGTGTGTGCGTACGTAATTTATTTATCTTTACCTTTAATATAATTTATTTCAGTGGCAACTCTCCTTTTCTCTGTCCACCATCATCCCCAACACACGCACACACAAACATTAATGCTGATATGGATCAGGTGACCTCCAAAAATTAATAATAATAACAAACACACTCAGATCTTTCTCTTGTAAACACTAATTATGTATGACAAGCGCACACAATTACTAAACCTTACGACAAAGAAGACGCAGAAAATATTAACCACATGGATGAAGAGAATCTTCATTATTAAGTAAATAAACAAATAAGTGTGTCTCACAGCTACAACATGTTTTGCACGACTATATCTCAACATACTAAGGACAGACAGAAAGAAAGGCGATATTTATGCGGATCTAGTTTCCTTCCATTTTGTAATTTAAATATTTAATCAGATCATCCGAGTAAATGCAGAAATGGCATGTTTGTAAAAGAGTGTACACAAAGCTTCTCTCACATGTCTTCGGCTTATTTGGGAGCTGCTAGCAGCTGTCAAGCCACGATCAATGACGAGCAAACAGGACTGGATGAAAAAACAAATAAAGAATACGTGGACTTCACATCCGTGTGACAGCTACCTCAGTCGTACGGTAGACCATGCATGTTAAAACTTTTTTTTTAAATGCGTGCCGTACACCTGGTTCCTCAAAAGGTAGTAAGGTCTGGTAGGACCAAGACCGACCCAGACAGATTGATGGAAGTGAAGAAGGGAGCTGTCGACACGTAAGAGCATTATGCACAAGTACTACTTGGCCTGTCTAGACTATAAGGCTATGCTGATTTGTATTACACAAATTGGTGCCAGCTACAAGTCCAGCAAGCTGCAAAAGTCAAATAAATTTCACCATCATGGTCAGTGTAGACAGAGCAAGGTTGGAAGAAACTGGAGAATTTATAATTAAAAATAATGCTGAACATTCAAGAAAGAATTCCGTTCATTAGTTTGCAATCGACAGTCGTGTCCATTAATAGAACCTTGACACGAAAAGTCTGTCCGGCAAACCTTTTTCAACGAAAATGGAAGAAGGTAGTCGAATGGTTAGAGCTCTGGACTCCGAACCCACTGGTGGAGAAAACTTTGCTCAACTCCACCTTGCTGTCGGGAATAGGTACATGACTCCACAGACGAGTCGGTCAGAATAAGGCAGTGGAAGATGACCTGACCCCTGACCCCGAGAAAAGTGAGGTCTCAACTTCAAACGACCTAGAAATTAGGGTCCGACTTTTTCCTTTTTTTTTTTCCTTAACCTTGTCCATGAAACAGCAAACTTTCGTCTTGAAGAATCAGCTGAGTTTTATGACCGCCGATGTGATATATGAGAAAAGGTTATCGATGACGAGAGTCGGTGGCATACTGAAGTAGCGAGGACAACGTCAACGCCAAAGCCAACTTTCGTCGTCGTCATGGAAGCAGCAATGGTATAGCCGCGACTGCAGCAACAGACACTATAATTGATTGTGAAGCATTTATTTTGAAACAAAAACGACTGCGAACTGAGAGCAGCGCGTGACCAGAGTCAGCCAGGCAGCGCCACGCACTTGGCGATGACCTTTTGCAAGAGCAGCAGATGAAAACATCGTTTTTTGCATTGATTGCGCAAACCGTGATTTACGATTGGAAAAAAGAGGAGCTGAGTGCGTGTAGCTGTAGTCGTCGATAACCTATGTCACACGAGTGCACTTCTGCCCACGTCAGGTCGCAACAAGTTTCTGCCCACATCACATCTCAGTATCTTCTCTGCTCGCATCACCTCTCAGTATCTTCTCTGCACCTCGGGTCACAGAAACATTTCTGTCCACATCATATTGTAAAGCTTTGTCTGACCTTAAATAAAACAGTGACACTGCGAAAACGAGGCTCACGATGCAAGTGCTCAATTCGATATTGAAGTATAAATATATACTTTAAAAAATTAAGGACAGCATTTATATCGATATCATCTTTCGAAGTGCTACAGGTTTCCCATTCCCTGTCACTTAAAACTTCCGAGTCTATGTATCAAATTATCTGCTACTTCTCAGACGTTTACATAAAACCTGTAAGTATTATAGAAAGGCTGCGATGAACTGAGAGGGGAAGTAACCCAGTCTGCCCAGGAACCACGACTTTAGAGACATATAAATGCAAATTCATTTATTTAAATGCTGAAAATAAAGGTCTGAAAACCGTACCACAGCGCTTTTTTGTCGTCTGTGCTTTCACTCAATCAAGAATGCTTATTCTGTCATTGTTTTGCACGATTGAAAATTGATAGGGGAGCTAACTCCCTAGATATGAGCAATTAATCAGTGCACGTGTACTGAGGTAGAGAAAGATGCTCTCTGAAAAATGCACTTGATGTATTTTTAAACGCCATTTTTAGCTCAAAGTCGCAAGAGAGCACAAACAGTTGGACACAATACACACGTGACTTTTTCAAACTGAAACACAATGGATTTACAAGCTCTGGTAAACAGTCAACAAAAGCTCTGGTAAACATAGTCAACAAACAACACAGATGTCCTGATTTAAAGTTCCAAAGCAATAATGACGATGGCAGTGATAATTATGTCGACGACGGCTGTCTGCTTGTGTGTGTGTGTGCTTTTGCGTCTTTGCGTTCTTCTATCTGTCGATCTCTCTGTGTGTCTGTCTATCAGTGTGATGTGTCTTTGTATCTGTTTATTCCATGCGCGTATCTGTGTGTTTATGTCTGCCTGCCTGAGCACTCACGGGATCGTGATTGGGATCCAAGGCGTCGATGAGGGGCTTGAGGTGACCGGCGCTGACCACCTTGTGCTGCACGTGCGCGCTGTGGCACATGACGGTGAGGACGCGCGCGCTGAGGATCTGCAGGCAGTGGTGCGTACAGTGGCGCCACCGCACGCCGGGCGTGCAGCGTTGTCGCGTCCCGATGATGCGCTTGTGCATGGTGATGCTGTTGTGCAGCACCGACATAATCTGGCCCGGGTCCATGGCCATTAGCAACTCCAACGGCGTCCGAGTCACGTGGGCACTCAAACCGCCAACACTGCTGCCGACACCACCACCACCCCCACCACCACTACCACCACCAACAACACCTCCTCCTCCTCCTCCTCCGCCAACGCCCTCCTCCGGCTTGAGAGCGTCCACACTGGCGTCGGGGTGAGGGGTGACCACGCTTGCTCGACGGCGATGCAACGATGGGATCCTCCCCAGACAGCTGGGCTGGGGCTTGGGAGGTAGAGGCTGGGGAGGTGGAGGTGTGTCCTCCGCGGCCTCGAACCGTCCGTGGTAGCGACTCCCCCCATGCTGGTTGTGGGGATGACCCTCGGCTGCCGCACCTTCCGGCCACGTGCCGCTGCGGCAGTCCTTATCCTTGTCCTTTGACCTTCCCAAGGTGCTCGTCCTGCTCTCGCTGGCCCCGACCCCACCTCCGCACAGCCCCAGACCACTGACCACTGATGGGAAGCCCAACATGGCGCCCACTTCTGACTGACAAGCCAGCGAGCCGACCTCGTAGTTTCTGTGTACGATGCACATGTCGATGATGCGGTTGAGGATGGCCAGGGCCGTGAAGTGCATCACCTGTTTGCCCTTCAGCAGCTCGAAGGCGGCCTGCAGCAGCTTGGACAGCTCCAGGAAGACGGCGAGCTTGGAGTCGATCAAAACAGCTTGCTGAAGCTGGTCGTAGCAAGTCTGGTAAACAAAGTCATAAAACAGTTGGTTCAAGAGCACAGTAAAACTAAGAAAAAGAAACTTTTTTTATTTTTAAATCATTAAGACTTTTTCACTACAATGGATATTGACCTAAAACACTACCTTGTTGTACTTAGAGATCCAATAGATTGAGAATAGAAGTAAAAGAAAGTATCTCACTCTCTACATATTTTACTTACATTTAACAAATATTTATGCTTTTACCAATTTTGCAAATATTTACACCTGCCATGGATTCACATTTTGTTCAGAATTACATTTTACCTAGATTTACATTTTATGATGAGCAAGGAAGAAGCATTTACGGCGTCCACGTTTTGCTGCCCCTCATCTCACCTGGACGATCTGGTTGAAGAGCTCGTTGATGCCCTTCTCGATGTTGGGTGTCTCGCGCTGCTCCATGAGAGGCAGCAGGCCCCGCACGTAGGCCGCCAGACCGTCCAGCATCATGGGCACGCACTCCCAGTTCTCCGCCAGACGCACCAGCGACAGCAGCGAGCTCTCCACATCTTCCGCCAGCGCCCTCTCTGCAACAGACCAGATCACGTGATGGGCTTGGCTTCCCACCATGCACAGCGCTCAGAGGCACGGACCGTCTGCCTGCATGGTGATGGAAGCACACAGCCTCTGCAGGTGTTTAGATGTCAGAAGCCAGCTTATTCCCGTTGAATACTTCAGTATTTGGAGCGTTTCTCGTCTTTGTTCTTGTCCTCCAGTAATGGCGATACTGTTTATACTCCACGGATGGCTTTATAGATTGAAAACTTGTATTGTCATGGGTTGTGATGATCTAATAATATTTGCAATGCTGATATTCTATATACACAATTTCATACTCACATCGATCCTCTGAATTATTCATTTGTGCTTGTGCTGTAACTCAATGAGTCTCTCATTCCTGTTGCTGTCTGTACTACAAATCAATGACTCAAATATCTCTTACCATCGACACACTGACCTAGTTCATCGTGTCATCTGGACTACAATGGATTGAGCCTCATGACACAATTTGTATAACAAACACTGACCTCCTCACTCATTGTACCATCTGGACTTTAACACCTGGCCATCAAACCACACTCTTGTTCATTGTGAACCAGGTTTCTGGTTTCACTCATTAGGTATTCGTATCCCGACTTGAAAGACAGCGTCCAGAACGTCCAGCAGTAAGTACTTCCGCTTTGTGACTCCATCACCGGTAGTCACTCCTGACACCTAGGCTCCGCCTCTGCAATCTCTCCACCATCTGTGACGACCAGCCAACACCTCAGCTCTTTTTTCTCCATTAACCCTTTCTCCTCCTCTCCCCTTCGGACACTTCTTCTATGACCCCAACCCCTCCACAGCCAGAGCCTCCGGGTAATTTCGAGTCAAGCCAGGCCACAGAACTGTTAATGTCGAGGAAGGCGTCTGATTAGGTTTCCGCTGGCGGACCGCCTATAGGACAAATGATTTTGTTGGCCCAAGCTAGTCTTGTATTTTGTTTCAGGATGAATAATTCATCAGACTGGCGATTTCTTCACGACCGAAAAAAGATAAAGGTCTATAATTAAGCGTGCGCACAAGCTACATAAAAGGACGGGGGATTTCTTCCTCCCCTCGGTCCCGTGCAGGAGAAAACGAATGGCTTGAAGACGCCATAGATATCTCCGTTGAGGTTAAAGCCAGAGTAATTTATCAAGGATGTGCCCCTTTCCTTGCCTGCATGGGAAAAAATAGTACCGTCAGTAATTCAGCACTGTTTCTTATGAGGACACAGCCTCCAAGCCA
Organism: Pomacea canaliculata; assembly: GCF_003073045.1. NCBI lineage: Eukaryota > Metazoa > Mollusca > Gastropoda > Architaenioglossa > Ampullariidae > Pomacea > Pomacea canaliculata. The sequence continues at coordinate 11,275,158 of NC_037594.1, read as the reverse complement.
AGTTTCCAGACAAATTAATTTCCGGTTCTTTAGATGTTACAGTATTGCTTGCAAAACACCTTTCTTGTTTCGAGGGTTACATTCATTCTCGTAGCTTGAGTAAGAGTAACTGCTCACAGTGTAAGTCAGCTGGCTAGATACAAAGATAATCGCTTTGATTATATAATTTTATTGTTTTCAACGAAGGTAAACATTTCGCCAAATTTTATATCTGTTTACATTTTCTTAAACGTTTACTTCAGTGAGATCTCGCGGGAAATTTGTGGGGTGGTGTTGGTGTGACAAGGGGTTAAAAAGCCGACCCAGCAACCTATCTAGACATTTATTTCGAGCTGTAGATAATTTAACAACAAGAGCATATGTGAAGAAGTAAAGTGAAGCTAAATACACGAATGAGTGATGAATTTTTCAGGGACACAAATGTTAGATCATGGCTTCGTGAATGCCGGTCGTTTACAGAAAAATACAGGTTGTAATTAAATGTTATTCTCAACATCCTGGATTTTGTTTTTCATTCATTTTTATTGGAGTGATTCGAAAGTTCGTTGAATTCTGAAAGAGAATCGACAAAATTGAATGAAAATGATTGTACAAGTCAGTTTGTAAAACGAGCTTGATTATATATGAACGGATGTTTATTGGGCCTACATGAATATTTATTTATTTCAAGCGTTAATGTCACACTTATTACGAAATGTGACATTATTCGGGAACAGGACTCAACGAACGGTTTCTGGTTTGCTTTCGGTCACTAGTTTGTCTTGTTCACTCTACGTCCTTTACGTGCTCACTACGTCGTTTGGCTGATGCTCATGAAAGCATCGACCTTGTTGGTAGAGCAGAGAGCCTAGAGCAGACAGGATGGAAGGAGTGCATAAAAAGTGCTATGTCTTAGTTTTGATTTGTTTGATTCTTCCTTAGACCCTTTCATTCCTGCAGATGTGTAGGCTTGCATGAGGAAAAGGTGAAGGAAGACAGGAAGGAATGGAGGGTGTGTATCTATGACACGAGTACGGAAGGTGGCCGCCCACAGACGCTGTGCTTGGCATCATGACACTACTCATCACAAGAGCAGAAATCAATACATTTCCACTCGCCTTTCATCGGCATCTAATTGAGCAAGGCTAATCGAGACCAGATGGGGAATTAGCGTGATCAAACCGAGACAGAACCGTAAAGGGAGAGAGGGAAGGGTTGGGCTTTGTCCATCCAGCGAGGAACGATCTGAAGGAATCGCCATCTTATTTAACATGGTATGGTCCTGAATGTTCCAAACAACTCTAGGACTGTGGGATTTCATTTCTAATTTACTGGGCTGCTGAAAATAATGTCGATGGTCAGGCTTCTGACGATGACAGGGACAGAGCGAGGAAAATAATAAGGGTATAGGGTGGGGGTGATCACAGAAAGGATGAATGTAAATGTGGGAGGATCTGACTAAAGCAATAAGACTCTGCCAGATACCCGACATATGCCGGAATGTTCTCCATGACAGAAAAGGAAATGAAATGGAAGTAGATTTTTCATGCTGATTTTCCCATCACACACCGCGCGTTTACAATAGAAGCAAGGAAAAGAGAAAAAAAAGTGCACAGTGAGGAAAATTTCGGAATTCGATTATTAAGGTTTCAATAAAAGATGGCCGGCTGCTGTGCAAGCGCAAACCATCAGCATAATTCCAACTATTAGAGCAATTCCAGTTCTGTTGTCGGGGTGGCTGGGTGGCTGGGTGGGTTGGTGGTGAGGGAGGGTGAAGGTGGTGCATCTCTGAGGCAACGATCCACATCTGAACGAGTGCAACAAGATGTCAAGACTCAGAGGAATAGACACCGGGAGATGGAGGGTAGGGGAGTGGGGAGGAAGGATGATGGAATCATTTTTCATCTGTTTGGAGAAAGGGGAGAATAGATAATGAGAGAGAAAATGAGAGAGAGAGAAAGAAAGCAATAGACGATGACATTTAACACATTAGTGTCATTAACTTCGTCATTATGACATGACAAGTGAAAAGTTAGAGAAGAAAGACAAGGTGTAAAAGGAGAAGATGATAATAATGATGACAACGACGACGAGCGTGATGAGTCACTGAGATAAATACAGAAAATCGCTACAAATACAGAATATAGTTGCTCGTGGAAAGCAGCTCAACAAAAGTCCATTAGTAAGTGAATGAACAGCCTGGCTTAGAGAAGGAGTCACAAGAACAAAAAAAAGAAAGAAATATGAGTACAAACAATTAAATGAACAAAAATAGAAACAATTTGAGAAGCAGGCAGAGTTAATATAGAAACATCATTCACACACACAGACCTTCAAATATGCAAACGTGGATTGCATCCTTTGCACGCCTACAGTTCAACATCACGGTTTTGTTACTGAGTAAACCTGAGTAATGTCCGGTTTATTGTCTGCCTCGCCGACATCGACTTCTGATAATCCTATCAACACACAAACTCTTCTCTTACCATAAAAAGAGTTGTTTAATATTTAATTACAGTGTGGTAATGACCTTTATTGATGAGGTCAGAGACCGGTTAGCGGACGCGAAAAGATTTGTAGGAGAATAATGTTACCAGCTCTCAAAATGAATTCCTTAATCCACGTGTTTGAAGAGGTTTTCCAGGTATTGTCAGTGTGTACAATCATCCGTCTTTTATGATTATTTAATTTTTCTACCAACTGTTTGAAAATGTCTGTACCATTATTTAACTAACATCTAGTTTTTAATGTTATTCCTTCTGGGTAGAGTATTATGTTAAATATTCGGGAAATTGTGTTGATTATGGGTGGGTGATACATACTTTACATCCCATCTCACGCTTCTCAAAGTCAAGAAGGGAGAAGGTTTGGGTTACTTACATTACTACTGGTTAGCACTAAGTGTCCAACTGGTGGACTGTAAGGGAACACCTCGAAGCACAAGGAACTGCTTTCACCAACCATACTGTCGATGTGTCCTGCATTACCATACCCTAGAGCAGTTGCAATCACCAAATGGTGCGAATGCCACCCAATCCATGTTGAAAATTACGCAGAATCGAATCAGCATAACTGCTGAGAATGCTTGAAGAAAATCAGACTGCCTTCAGAAAAGGACTGAGCATTTATTAAAACACTTAACTATAGACAGACATCCTTGATAGACAAGAATCTTCGACATAAGCAGGACCCTACCGCAGCTTCATAGACTTTGAAAAGGCTTTGACGCGGTCTGTCGTGAGGGGCTACTGCAGGTGATGCAAAAATTTAGCATCCAATAAGGTCTCGTCCAAGTCAATGAAGTGCTGTATATTAACTCAATGAGGGCAGTAAATAACCAAATAAGAGATTCGTGGTGTACAGTAACACCTGTGTGGTCCAATAATTTTCTGGAGAATGTCATACGTGAAACCCTCCACAACCATCACGCTTTTTTATCGGTCGAAGGTGATTTACAGCATGCACTTTGCAGACAACATCAATCTAATACAAGCACTAATAGGGAACTGCTAGACATTGCAGACTGACAGGACAGTTCAAACACATAATGGAATGGAGACAAGCACTGACAAGAGTAAAGTCATGGTCATTGCCGACAGCAAATCCGATATTTACATGAACGGGATACGGCTGGAAGAGAAAATCAGCTTTAAGTATTTGACAGCCACCCTCTCCAAGGCATGGCAGCTCCACGACAACATCAGCAACAGCGGCAATGGCCAGACTGGACAGACAATGGCGCAGCCACAACATCAGGGAATCTCTCTGGTCAGGACGTGGTTGTGGTAGTGACAATGTGGACAAGAGAGACTTTATTTGAAAGACATACACAACAGGAGCTGTTAATTTGAAAGCTGTCAGAACTATTTTTATTCAAAGAATTAATAATAAGCAATAAGATCTGACATGTCTATAGTTTAAGTATTTTTTTTTTAACCGGACAAAGAACTCCAGGGTAGATGTTCTGAAATGTGTCCCAGCTGTTGCACCTGGAGTTAAATCAACTTCACTGTTTTCTCCAAGAGCACGACCTTCAGAAGGTCTTGCATGCAGCTATTTCTAGAAGGTTCTTATGAGAAGGCATCGATTTGGGTTGCAGCAGCTGGCGTGCCTTGGTCCATAGACACATCCCGAGTATATGAGTTGGCGGACACAAGGTGGCGCTGGCTGTCACTCCCTGCCTTCCGTACTCAAGAGCTGTGCGTGCCATTAACCGCTTTCCTTATGGCCAGCGCACAAAAACAAAAATACGAATGGTTTTTCTTGAGACCAAGGACTGGTTAGTTGCAATTACCTTTGGAATAATTTCTCTTCATCCGCTGGGACTTCAGACTCGTAAACACATGGCGGCTCAAGATCAGACGAGAGTACCCGAGCATGCCACATATTAGGGGAACTAGGGGTGCTTCATACCCGTGTGTGGGTGGAAGACTGAGTTATACACTCCAGGGTGAACTTCCACAACTACAGATGAAAGCAGCAACCGTGCTGATCACTTTTAGTCGCTGGAAATTACCTCCAGAGTTGTGCTTTGCTACATTTAACTCTTTTCATCTAAAGAAAGGAGAAACAATCAATTCTTAATATTACTTGATGGAATGCTTCATAAATATTTATGTGGCTAGGATATCGTGCGGGAAACAGAGTGTTGGATAGAATCATTACTTTTTCGCCTCAAGGGAGGAAAAATCGGTATTTTTTCATGCGATCTCTCAAAGTCTTCGAGTTTCATTCTCATTCGCAGGGCGAGTTCTGTCCAGTAGGCTTTACATTCTTTGATCTTCGTCAGAGCAGTTCACATTCCCCAAGAACGTGAGGGATGAAGGTGAGTTGATGATACTGTCGCTTCCATCCACTTTTCCATCCTCAAGGCACAGACCGTCTCTTGTTCAAAAGCGCACTGGCGCGTGCACCTTAATCGCGCATGCGCACAAGAGAGGTTGTGCGGAGGTTAAAGTTTGCACATTTCTGTTTATTTGTTGACGCACGTGTAATATAGTACCGACTGCTCTAAGAGTCAAGCATGCAAATTTTCGAAGATCGGTGGCTCTTGCAGTCATCTTAATCATTGCCTGTGCACTGTCATCACAGCTTCTGGAGTCAGCTGAGATAATTAATGCATGAGTGAGTTGGGGGTTGGAGGTAATTAGTGTTTTAGCCGAGCCAGCAACTAAGGTTATATCACGGCATGGCAGCGAGAACTGTAAAAAGAATCAAAGAACAGCATGCCCGAGACGAGAGCTGAACCCAGGACATCCAACCCTCACTGTGTTGGTGACAGGCGCTAACCGCTGCGCCACCGGGCCACCCTGTGTGATGCTTCAGTGATTTTACGCCGCGCCAGCAGCTAAGCTATGCTTCAATGACATAACAAAAATGCACATGACTAATAATCATAAACATGAACAGTGTAAATATCTACACTGTCTACATCTCTTACTCCTAATATTTTAACAACTTAGCTTCCGAACAATAAAATGTTTTAGATACTATTTTATATAAAACATGCTTAAATGCCAAATTTTGGGTAGTTTCGCATGTAAAACGTCTGCTTTGATTAAACACACATTTTTAGGAATAGGCATTGAATTGAAATTGTGTAAATGAAAAAAAAGTGTAAATTATTTCTCGCTAAATAACACAACATAAATAAATGTGGAGAAGAAAGCAGAAGAGGCAAGCTTTCGCTCGCCGTTATTTCAAGGAAAAAAATCTTCACGGTTGATAAGACTTGGTTTTATTGCATGATTAATACCCAGACTTGCTGGGAAACGAAGGGTGAGTTCCAAGGGAGCAAGAAAGAAAGCGAATAATAAATAATGAGAGAACAGTTTCGGGGTTGTGGACAGGCTGACCCAGGAGCGTTAATGTTTCATTGCGCTGGGTAGAAACTGGTGGCCACTGAAAAGAAGTTTAGCCCGAAAAAAAAAATCGGCTTAGTTTTCTTATGAACAGAGAAAATGAAAACCTGGAGGAAGGAATTAAATGAAGAAATATAACAGAAACAAACTAGATCAGGCAAATGCTTATGGGAGGGTACTGACCACTTGTTCTTTCTCTCTCTCTACCCCACACACGTGCACAGAGATATCCACAAACATTATCATCATTGAATATTAGAGCACAGATTTTGAATAAAAGGGGAATAAAATTCACAATGATGAAGCGAAGACAGAATTTTTCTCGACTGATGCACGCAGGCACACAGATGGATGTAAGCATCCGCAAAGACAAGGTGTAAAGGGCAAAGGGTTATAACCGACGAATGGTTTGACAAACAAAAGATGAAGCACCGCGCCACCCAGAGACCCCAACATGAGAGTAGAGTAAGAAAGAAGAACAATAGACCTGGGCTTGCTGACAGAAAGATAAATGACAGCCTGCGCAACGCAAAACATTCTTTCGTTTCATTGAACTCTGGCACTCCTTCCTTTTATTGTTTTCTTCAATCTGTAATCTGTCTTCGCGTATTTTATTGTTCTTTTCTCTCTTTTGGCCACATTTCTCTCTCTCTCACTCCTGTGAATTATAAAACTGTATGTATGTTTGTTGTACGCCTGAGTGTGAGGAGAAACACCAGACCGCTGCTCTGCTGTGACGTCAGTCAACGGCGTGGTGTGAGCCTCGCTCTGGTGCCTGACTAACGAGCGTCAGCTGCAGACGAGGTTCGTCAGCGCCCGTCAGACTCGTAGCAACTAGCACCACTGGGTCTCTAAATGCCCCTCAACACCAATGCCTGTCTTCGCTCGTCATCGATGACAGAACTGTGATTGTCCAGCGGTTACAGAATTTTGTCCTCCAGCCATCCTCTGATGGTCTCATTCCCTCTCCTCCTTCCCATCTCTTCACTCTCGCTAATCAAACTCTCTTCGCTCTTCCCTCCTTTTATCTGTTTCCTTATGCATTTTACTTTTTTCCATCTTTTCTTTGATCTGTTTTTTTGTTGTTGACGTTTAGGGTCGATGCTCAGTGCGATCGCACCACCTGATTCAGCAAAACCACGATTAATGCCAAACAGTCAGATACAGAATCATTAAAATATCCTACATGCCTTACTGTGTAACACCTGTACAGGTAAGTGCTGCTCCACCTCCTTCACATTTCTTCCAGTTGGGTAACAGTAGCTTTAGTTTGGATCTTTTATCAAACGATGTTAAACCCGCATAGTTCAAACCCGGAGACACCCTGAAAATATTTTAACATTTTTTTTCGTTCAGTTGCAGCCTTTTGTGAGCAGCGAACTCCATTTTTGTAACTTCGTGCTCAATTCTGAAGACATTTATCGATGAGCTGAGAAAATGACAAATTCCTTTTCTGCGATAGCAAAACTGTCAGCGGCCTCCACTACATGCCAGGACTCATCAACTGCTTTCTTAAAGTCTAAAACGAAAAACGATTGACGAAAATGATTTAAACATGAAGTGGAATATTGCAGTTTGGACATTTGTCTGAAAGTTCGGCTTAAATGTGTTTTCTGCAATGACAGCCTCTTATTGATGTTTGAAGATACAGAGGATGTGTGTCACAGGGAAGGATGTGCGGAACTCCTTGGCACTTAGTGACTACTCAACAGTTTGGTAAACAAGGCCGCAAGGTGTCGCTGGTGTGGAGCAGAGCACGTGGGCGGGGTAAACAAAGTCTGCGTGAGACAGCACGTGAGACAGGGCGTGTGAGACAGAGACAACTGAGATATGATGCGCTAAAAGGTTATTCAAAATGACTTCTTCCAGTCGATTAATTCTGACCGCAGTCCACTGTCCATTGTCAAACTGTTTTACTGAAAATCTGCAGACTACAAACCATGAAGATGAAAACTGAAAATTTACAAAGTTTGCTGAAATGAGTGAACTGAACTGGATTCCTGCTGTCAACTGTAACAACACACACCTGCCAATGCCTGACTGCAGTACGATCGGACTGAGATAACCACTGCTGTCTGTCTGTCGTGTAAATATTATCCGTATTTGTATAAATTGTTTATGTATTTGTGTATGCAAGTGCCTACTTTTGTTAATTGACTGTGACCATTGTTACGGGGCATCTACTTCTGGAGACTGTACAGTGGTTGTCTACAGCAAAGAACAAGCTTATTTTCTACAATTCACCGCCATAAAATAGAACAGCAACCTGTAACCCATGCATGCATATGTGTTTGTGTGTGTGTTTGGGTAGGGGACATTTACATTCAATATTATCCAGCTTACTCAAGCTTCGTGTAAAGAGAGCAATGTTAGACACACGTTGTCCTTTGCAGTCACTTTGTCAGTGTTTGCGTTTATTTATTTATTTATTATTATTTTTTTTTGTGGTAAGGTTGTGAGAGTGAAAGGGAAGGAATAGAGAATCGCTGTTTGCAGAATAGACCCAGGGTATAATATTCATGCTGTTTTAGTGCATTATTCTGGCATCATTCAGCCAGTCCAGCACCATGCCTGGGGGCTGAAATGTGAAGTTTGTTAGATGCCTTCTAGCTTGGCCATGTAAAAGGTGAAAACAAGGAAGGAGAGTAAGATGACTACTCCATCTCTCAGCTTTAGTTCACTGAATGAAGTCGGCGGCCTCGCGGATTAACAAACAAACTCTGGGAGAAGGACTGGCTGCGCCCCTACCCCTGGGGTACGAACAGAACAGTGCAGACTGAGGAATGAGCGATGCAGGAAAATTATTAAATAATTGAAACTTTTTCAGCAGCAATATTGTGCAGGAGAATGAAAGTCTCTCAGGGATATTCTGCAGGATGACAATCTTTCAAACTTGTAAATAAAATAAAAAAAGCGTGTGACGTCAGGTTGCAGACATACAAAATAAAAATACCGAAGAAAAAATTTGCAAGAGGTAAAAAAAACAAAAACATCGTGCTTCTTTTGGAAAGTCTCGAGTTTGTTAAAATAAGAAAACCAAGTATATATCCATTGCCTCAGCAAATTAACCAATAAATTTTAAAGGGAACTCAGACAATATCTAGCAGGTTTTTTGTTACAACTTTCTGTTTTTGTCCCCATTTAAAGTTTTGGACCACCTCCATTAAAAATAATCGTATTCTAGTCAAATCCTCATAAAGTAGCAATAATTAAACGTAAGAAACTACATTCTCTTGTAAATAAACAAGTGGAGGGCTGCAGGAGCAGGTCTATGTTGTTACAGAAGTTTTGCGAATGGCGGGTGTACGTATGTTTTCATGCAACCTGCATCAGGAAATGTTTACATGTGGAGTAATTAAAACCGAATAAGATGCAATCCAGGTGTGAGAGTGTTTAACCCTTTGTTTTGTCAGCGAATTCTAAACAGGATAAAGCATGTTGTTTGTGATAGCTTCCTTTACTCCATGAAAGTGAAGAAGCATCGTTGACAACTACAAGTATTTGGTGAATTTAAAATAAAAAAATTCAGTTCCCCAGACATGCCTCTCTGTGATATGTTGCTCGCTTTTTTTTTTCTCTGAAAGTTTTGCGATTCTTCAGTAATTTCCAGTTGAGCGTTCAGATCGTTCAAGCCTTGTCCACAGCTTTTTCGTCTGAAGAGAGTGTCAGGGAATCCCAAGCGTCACGTGACGAGAGGATGGAGGCAGTCAGCCATGATTTCGCTGGAAGCAAGCTTGCACACCCAGAAAATGCCATGCAGTGGAAGGCAGCAATTAGATTTGTAACTGCAGGCATCTTACTGCCTCTTTCTTTCCCTCCTTGTGCGAGCTCTCGCATGCGAGGAAAGCAGACTTGATTGCTTCATACACATCTTCCAGATGGCGGAGTCACAATGCTCGGGCTCGCCGTTCAGCTTCAGTTGGGTTTCTTTCATTTCTTCTGAGAAAGGTCTTCATTGGTTTGAGGGAGTGAGACTGGCGTGACCTTTGTTTCTTTCTCACCATCACTCTCTCCTGACCACTTGAGCTTTTGTGTCTGCTTGTGTGTGTGTGAGAGAGTGCAGGAGAGTGAGAGTGACAGGAAGGTCGGTATATTCTCACTCGTGTATACAGTCAAATATATCATATAGGAGGATATCATTTCTATAGTCACCTACATAACTACGTAAAGGTGCATGCTAAAGAGAGACCAAATGAGCAGATACAAAAACAAGAGAACGAATAAATAAACAATAAAATAAAAGAGTTAACAAACGAAAGAAAGGGCAAACAAACAAACTTGCAAAGTAAACAAACAAAAATAAACAGCAAACAAAAAGCAAGTAACCAACAAACAAAAACCAAACACGAAAACAGAAACAAAAAAGAAACAGAGCAATAAACAAACACACGAACACAAAACAACTAAAAAAAACCAACAAAACAACAAAGGAGCCAATTATCCGAATAATGAATAAATTACTGACTTCAAAAACACACGAAGACATCAATAATTGTATTTTTTAAGAGTAACGACAGAGCTTAACGAATAAAATTTTCCTCATTTTAGTGATAAGATGTGTCAAACCCTGGCAAACGAAGATGTGACAGGAAATATCTCACACGATCATGTGACTTTGTGGAGGCAGCTCACAAAAATGTGACGATGAATAACTGTCAGAAATTATTGTCCTCAAACCAGCTCTGTACATAGAAAGACGAAGAAGAACAAATACCTGGAGCTTTTTCTGTTATAGAATATGGTGTACATCGTGTCAGAGCAACATTTCTACATTACTAGTTTGTTTGTTTGTTTGTTTTTTTGTCCTTCCTCATGCACCCGACAGAAGTGACAGGTGGACGAACTCATTTAGAACGATCAATTGCTTCTCCGTTCATACAGCTTTTAAATCGACAGTTTTAATGCCCGCTCCTCCTGATGTTCCTATATTCACGATGGGCAAACAATACTAGTGTAAAATTATGGGACAGTATACCTGATGTATTTGGGGAAATATTAAACTTCTACTGCTAGCTAATAATCCCTATCGCTTACGTCACACACACACACACACATACACCCCCAAAGCAACCAACCAATCAACAATCATATTTAAACACAATCTAAAACATCTCTTTAACTCAAAAGCAACAAAAGCAACAGTTCTTACCAGTTGCCTCCCTTCGTAGCGAGTGTTGATGTGCACGGGGACTAGACCAAGGGCTCGGGTTTGGGTTACGTTTGTGACTTGGCCTGGGGCTGTTTCTAGGGCTGCTGGCGGGGCTGTCACAGGGACTAGTTTTGCGGCCCAGCTTCAGACTCCGCCGCAAGCTCAGCAAGGGACTTCTGCACATGTCCAGCATGGGGCTTCTGGTGACGTGCAAACCCCTCCTGACCTTAGGTGGACTTCCGGTTGCGGAGTCCAGCTCTGCTGGCATCGGAAAGCAGGGTGGACCCGTCTCTGCACTTGGAAGACCACATTCTGGAATCGCCTCCAGTCCTTGCTTTTGCAGAAACAGACAGTTGGAGGTGTCGGCCATTGGGATCATGGAGGTCAATGACACGATGTCCAGCGTGGCTCAGTACATCCAAGTGTGCACCAAGGTGCTCTGGTGGTCACTCTATCAAGCTCCTCCGGCATTTGCGGCAAGATCAAAGCACTTTGCTTCAGAGAGCTTAGCCTGCATCCTGAGTTTGTTTGTAGCACCATTTATGACAACCAGCGAAAATGTTTGCGCATTCGGTAGTGAATTAAAAGTACGACAATGCTCCCTGAAAAGACCATCAACAGATCTGCATGACAACCGTGAAGACCACCACTTCTCAAGCAATTCAAATACCTGGCAAATAATACCCACACCAGCAACACCACCTACGTCTATGATGATCAACAGCCTACGAGAGGACTCTCGCGAGGCAAAGCATGAGAGACAATACACGAGAGTCGACAGAAGGTGGCTTAAAAACACGGACAACAGAAAAACAAACGAACTAATTTTAAGTTACACCCTGACCAATGCGAGCTATCTAAACACACTCAGGGTTGAAATTGTTGACTCAAATAAAGTCCATGTTGCTGCGCAGGGTGTTGCCTCGGGCTCTGTCTGCCTCTAATGTACATATTCATCGCATATTTCTCGCGAAATACATACAATCAGGAGAATTTTTCCTCAGGCTGTTTCCTCCCAAGCCAAAGCTTTCTCCTTGGTATGAACGAAAACACATTATAATTCCCAACTGCTCGCATAGAATTCGAGTTTCCTTTGTTTTGAGGGTTGAAAGTGGGGTAGGTGGGCTGGCCAAATTTCCAGGTATTTATTTCTACCACACCACGTGAAGCTTGGAGTCGGGACACGTCTCTGAAGCACTTCCACAGAATAAATCCAACAACCGAAGTTAAGAAGCTAAACGGTTATTTAGTCGCAACCTGGGTTGGTCAAAATCAAGATTTTTTGTCTCTGTAGTTAGGAAACTGTATCCAGACCTTGCGGATGCTGATTTGCTACTAGGGCAGATTTATAAAGCAGCGACAAATATGTCCTGGGACTAAGTAGCATACCCGCGGGGTTTGAACACTGCTTCTTCACTACAGAGCACAGCAAGGTGAATATGCTTATTTCCCCTATTTTACTTTGTGGCAACGATTTATGCGATCCATAAACAAAGATGAAGGAGATTGTTGCGACAGCCATCGTCCAGCTTACTTGTAACGGGCGGCCAATAAAAAAGACTGACATGTTATTGATATGACAAGTTGCAGTCTCTCGCCATTGAAGACAAGATTTCCTGAAGTTCAAAGAGTTTCGCTCGACTGCCAGACTGACCTGATACACCAACGAGACGATCATTGAAGACTTTGTCTAGAGAATAGGAAGGGGGACATGCAACAAAAAGGAGAAGGAGGCTCTGTACGTGCTGCTTGAACTCTGGAGATAGAGTTTCCGCCATTTTGAGCTGACGTTGAACTCTCGCGAGAAAAAAACAACTTCGTGAAGCACAAAGTGCGAGAATTATTTCTAGCGAAAAAGGTTTGTGTCATTTTTGTCAGGCTAAAACGGTATTTAAGGAAACAAGTCCAGACTTTGAAAAGACGAGTATTATAAATAAAGAAGAATTTGTTGTCGCGAGCCCGTTAATTATTAATTTTTTTACACTAACTGCGCATGTCAGTGAATTTTGGTTTATAATTTGGAATACAGAATGGTTACTATTACTTTTTATTCCTGTTCCAATTCCTATTTATGCAAAAACAAAATCATTATGCTACTTCTGTGAGAGGCTTGATATTTTTAGCTTTTCTTTGAATCTTCGAGTAAATTTTTGTTAAACTTCGACATTTGGGGCATTTATTGTATCTAAGTAGTAGCGACTCCTGTGTTAAAAGTTGACAAAGTGAATCTTTATCTCTCCAATACAGGAACACGGATATCAGTAGCCTGAGAAACAATCATCCCTTGTTAACTCTCATAACTAGCAATACATCTTCGCCAGACTTGGTCTTCCTCAGAATCATTTTTTTTTACCCAACTGAAGAAAATAAAAATACTCCTCGCCATTAATTTTTTTAATCTCTTGTTTAGCAAAGGACGGATGCAAAGGAATAAAATATACCCAAGAAAAATTCAGTCTTTGTGAAATAATCTCTCGTGTTTGTGATAACACAGCGCAGAGTAAACGTGGAGACATGGCGAGGGTAAGTGTCTACAAGGAATAAAGACCGAACGCAACCGCGCGCCCTCCTGTGTTTATTTAACAACGGAAGCTGGAATCGTGGGCTCGGTGGAGGATTCCTTTAACCGTAAACAGTTTGTGGAATGCCCTCTGTTGCTAAGATGGAGCTGGCGGAAATGTTTCACAAATAGTGTGGCGCTGACAATCCGGAGGATGACACTCGATTCTTGGATCGGCATCCAGGGATGTGAAGTGCTTCTGGCACAACTCGTGTCAGAAAGCGGCCATTGGAGAACATTGGTTGACTCTGCAAGATTTCTCCAGGATGTTGTTCAGACTATGTATTTTCAATCAGACCACATGCCAATTAAAAAGTCATCGGATGACATTGCTGACACATTGAGGATAGGTTCCGTTGATTAACACTTTGTTTGTAAAATGATTTGCATACTGCTGCTAATCTTGTCAGTTCATTGTTTACAAATATTCACTTGTGTCGGAAATTTTTTTTAGAAATCAATATTCAAGAGAGATCGGTCCAGAACATCACAGTCCTAAATGATTTTATCCTAATGAATGTTAGTTTAATCAACGCACGATCACGAAGTTACATTTCACTTTATTTTTATTTCATTTTTTTAGATTAATTTCCGGTGAGTTGCATATGATTTTGTTGGCGTTTGTGTCACGTGATTTTCAATTGTTCAAATTCTTGAATAACCCTGACTGAAGAAGAATGCGTTTAACGCATTTTTACGAATTTTGACATTCAGAACCTCCTTCGAAGGGAATGAAATTAATCTACCCCTAGACAAAAATTAATGAGTAAAAGATGGCAGCAGGAGACCAAAGCACGGGAGGAAGTCGACATTAAGCATCAGATGGAAAAATCCTTTGAGTTCTTAGCACTTATCTGACATTGAACAAATACCTGCTACTTTTCTTATTGTAATTGTAACCGACTCTACTGAACTTTAACAAAGAGTATCCTTTATCTTTTATCTTTCATGTGTTTTTATAAATAGTTTGACATGCTAAGAAGACTCTGCGTTGCACATTGCTGCTTTTCCTAGGCGGTCCAAACATTTTCCGATCAAGAAATCGAAAACGAGAGAACAAAATGGCGTACACAAAGAAAAGTCCTGAACGAATAAAGTCAATTTTGAGCTGGCTGATGTCACAAACCCACTGATAACATTTCTGTCATATTTAGCTGAGTTCCTGAATCCCAGCAACGCTTGAAAATGTTTTTCTTCTCGTGACAGAACAAGAAAAAAACATTTCATATAATCACATGACAGGCAAGAGTAAAGGTGATTTGTGTTTTCCTCTCTTGTGGTGACAACACTTCGAAATGTGTTTTTATTGCTAACATTCAGCTTCTTCGTTCTTTCGGATCCATATTCGCAATATTTGGATTTGTAATCAAAGGCATCCTTCTTCATGGCTTCCTAATCAGACTAAAAAAAATAGAGAAACATCCGATGTTGTCATACAAAAATGTCTTTGACTACAAAGTAAAATCTCTCACAGAAGTCGGGCTTTTTCATAAACGCCCTAAAAGACTAGAAATGGTAGTCATAGTTATAAGAAAATTTATCATTAGCCACAACATTAAAAAAAACTTCAACAAAATTTAGTGGCAGTTGAGAAATTAAAAAAAAATACCCAGCTTGCCATTCTAAATGTAAGGCATTAATCATTCAGTCCTTCCCAAGACCTGTGGCTTCTGTCCACACCCATTACAAAATCCTTCTCTGCGCATGCGTCTTTTTGTAAAGGCTGGGCTCGCTTTCTGCGTATTCCAGAGTGATGAAATACCATGGCTACCGAATGAGCAAAGTTTTTTTTTTTTTTGTTTTTTGTTTTTTTTAAGAAAAGCTAATCGAAGTGGAAAAAAGGCTTACGACGTACATCGCCGTGGCTCTGGAAAAAATCTTCCGACGACAGAAGAAAAAATGGCGAGTCAGCGAAAGGCTTATGATAAATGAAATATGCAGTGCCAATGAAAAAGATTTTTTATGATATAAGCGTCTAGCATCAGCAGACGGGAGGCCGCCGGTTGGCGAGCAGCCAGCTGACGGTTGTACGCGGTTGAGAAAGGTCTGCGCATAAACGAGGGACGTAGACCATGTTCTAGATATTTCTATAGATACTTTGTGAATACTCTGAATACCTTCTGCGAAACTGCTCGTAGCACGTGATCCAGTAGGAAGAAAAGAGAAATTTGATGGGATGGACGCAGTTTATCAAAGACCCGGTTTATCTCATCTACTAGACTAGAAAGACAAGCGAAAGAAAAAACCAGCAGCAGCAGCAAAAGAAGAAAAAGACGGATGATGAGGAGGAGAAGGAGGAGGAGAAGGAGGAGGAGGAGGAGGAGGAAGAGGAAGAGAAGAAGGACAGTTTTAAGAAATTTATAGTAAACTAGAAAATCTATTAAAAAAGTGATTTGTAGGACTTAATACTATAAAATAATTTCAAGAATGAATAATTTTCATATATTCAGATAATCCCTATATCATCAAAGCAACATCTAAAGACAGAAAATACTAAAATCAATGGATTAAAGAATAAAACCAGATGCCTCTTCGTCAGGTCCTCTTAATTATCCAGCAGCCAATTAGCATCCTCGTGTAAAGCAGATTTGACAAAAGGACTCACTGTCGCACACCATAAAAATCACACAGCATCAGAAAGCCGGACCAGCAGCTTAACCAGCCTCTCAAACACCGGGTCATCAGGTGAAAAGCTTGACACAAGGAGGAACACAAGGAGGAGCTGCCCAGCCGATGACCGATGACGTACGTTCCTGAAGTAGCAAGATGCTGGTCATGGTTGAGCACATCACGAGCTGCACTACACGGAGCGGCGGTCACTGCCCGGCTGCTGTACATCCGTTAAACCACTTGCCGCTGCCAGGCTTGACCATCTGCGGCAATGACGTGGGTGGTTGCCAGCCTGCTCGCTTTTCAGGGCGGACGCGAGTCCCAATAGGAACATCAAACAGGTTATCAGTATCGACCTCTGCACGTAAATCTCGCTCGCTTAAGCCGGGAAATATCTGCCGAGAGAGAGACTTGGGAGAGTGGGAGGAACAAAAAAAGGGGATCGATGCTCGCGGCATTGGAATGATGTTGCTGTTCAGAGCCGTGAAAAAGTTGCTGGCTGACCCAAGGATCTGAAGGTAGCCGCCGAC
Organism: Pomacea canaliculata; assembly: GCF_003073045.1. Classification (NCBI taxonomy): domain Eukaryota; kingdom Metazoa; phylum Mollusca; class Gastropoda; order Architaenioglossa; family Ampullariidae; genus Pomacea; species Pomacea canaliculata. Next base: position 11,258,469 of record NC_037594.1, on the reverse strand, counting down.
CTCCTTCGTCCATTGCCGACTGCAGGGCGGCGTGCACACGGGCGGCCGTGCAAAGACCTGCATGCTCAGCATCGATCTCCTGGTGGAGGCTGACTGCGACTACTTCTACTGCAACCTCTCACTAGTCGAAGTCAACATAAAGTCCTGAATTTTCTTTGGTTCAGATGTCCAGGTGCCAACTGGTGCAGGTGCACTCAGAGACTGAATAAACCTACAGGGTTGTGAATCAAAGGACAGAGAGAAAGTTTATAAAAAAAATAATAAAAGACAAGCTGTGAAAGGCGAGATGATGATTGATGGCTGATGATGATTATGATGATGATTTTTCCATGGCAATAGAAGCCATCTAAGAAATACTTTTTTGAAAAGAATTATTTGCAAGATGGCAGCTCGTTAATCACAGCTATTAACACTAATAGGGTCCTAACATTTTACTGAATTAAAAAAAAAATACACAACAGAGCAACTCGATGAAATCGTAAACAAAAAGTTATCAAGTTCTTTCACAAAAATACTGCAAAGTTAGAAACAAAACCAGGATACCAGCAAAAGATGGACATTTTAAAATCCCTTATCTCCCCTAAAGTGCAATAAAACCATGAAATAATGAATGATGTAATTCATGTCACGCAGGCTCATGAAATAACTGCTAGCAGAGCTTATTAATCAACTTATGCAAAATAATGTCTGATTTCGTTTGGTTTCGCTCCAAACCTCCCCTGATTAGCTCCTGTCAACATCAGGAAGAACCGAGCATGCCATTGGATTCAGAAATTTAAACAAATACCGGGTCTGAAAAGATTTAAAGACATATGACTGAGTGTAATTAAGAAAAATTGTTAATCAATTGCTTTAATCGTGTGATATATGAGTTGCGAAATAAACAGATCGATCAAATACCATTGGAGGCATCAAAACAAATGCACATCTACCAGCTCTGCTTCCTAATGGCGACAGCTTTCTGCACTATCAGAAACAGATATTGGAACAGACACCAGGTCGGAAATACAAAAACTTTGTTCTTTAAAGCTCACTTCCGACAAGCAGCTTCAAGGCCCAGAAATCTACTTCAGCTTCCACGAACGAACTCTCTAAACCAGACCTGGGCAAACGCCGGCCCGCGGGCCGGATCCGGCCCGCCTCCTGTCTCTGACCGGCCCGCCCGCTGGCCGCCCACCAGTAAATATACTATATATACAGTACTGGGTAAAACTGAGTTAACTATATTAGTCCGGCCCTCTAGAACCATCCCAGTTTCTCATCCGGCCCCTTGGGAAAATTAATTGCCCACCCCTGCTCTAAACGGACATCTCAAACAGCCAAGCATAATGAGCGGCCATCTCAAACAGCCAATCATAATAAGCGGCCATCTCAAACAGCCAATCGTAATAAGCGGCCATCTCAAACAGCCAATCATAATAAGCGGCCATCTCAAACAGCCAATCGTAATAAGCGGCCATCTCAAACAGCCAATCATAATAAGCGGCCATCTCAAACAGCCAATCATAATAACGGTCCTTTATCAGCGCCCTAGCATCCTTGCGGTTTTTTGAAGGCAACCCAAATTGCTAATCACAGGCGGACCCTACTGCAAATTGACACATTTATGGCCGCCATGTGCCACGTATTGCAGCAGGATGGCTGCTAAGACCTGGCTGCCAGATTCCCCAACCCCAGAATTGTCTTTTCCACCAAAGCTACATCTTCTCTGAGGAACATCGCGATAAAAAAAAAAATGCACATCGGCATTTTGCAGACGAAACACTCTTCTTTAAACAAACATAGAAATATCTGGTTACACATTTTTCATGACAATGGGTTTTTCTTCCCTGCGCGAGAAAATGCCGCGGTACATTCGTCTTGACATGTCTCACCCCGCTACCCCCACCAAAAAAAATATGTTTTCAATTGTGGGGAACCTAACCTAATTCTGTGGTTTAAAGAGTTCTAGAATCTCATTTGGCAGCTCTCCGATTTTCTCGTCTTAGGAATTACAGAATCTCTTGTTGTCACTGTTTTCCTATTCTCTGATTTCAAGTCTTCTAAAATATCTTTCCGTACCTCTAGTTCTCGAGAAATGCCATCAAACATGTTCAAAAAATGGCGTGAGCCCTGCTGATCGCCTTAATGCATTAAAGTTATTAAGAATTCGTTAGTATAATTTCTTTTTGTTGGCAAATCCGTGTAACCATGGACTTTTTGTATCCGCCTATGCTGTAATCATCACCACTGACAACTCTCATCCTTCTCGCATTATCAACTAAAGAATCACTAAGCCAAACAGCCTGACTTTTATTAAAGAACGAGTGGAGTTCAAATGTTTGTATCTAATGATTGGATGAAGCTCAATGTTGGATACTATTTTCCGAACTTGATGGGAATTTGCATCCAGATTTGGGAAGATATTATCTTTCACTGACTTTTACTAAATTATAAGTAATTAAAATTGCCCATATACTAGTCTTTTAATATTAAGTGTTCTAGAAAGAAAGGTATAGACTTGTTGAATCCGTAAAAAACAAACTTTCTGTTGGAAAATAAAATACGACCTGATGGCAAGACATAATCGAACAAGAAAAAAAAAAATAGTAAAGAACATGATCAAAAGTGAAAAGAGAGAATATGAGGTTTTCACATCAAAAGAAAGAAAAAGATGGCGAAAATCACAAAGGAAAAAGCGGAGAATTATAATGAGAAGTGGAAAGTGGAGAAGGCAATATGGTATTAAGATTTCATGCACTCAAAGCAATGAAAACCTGAATCTCAGGGCTAAATTTACAGCATTTTAGAAACAGTTGTTTCTTGTCGGCTGAAGACGTGTGAACCATCCCAAGTATCCTTCCGAAACACTACAAAATATATACTAGACCACTTAAACAAAAATCCATTTTAAAAATTTGAGGAATAAATATTAGAAATTTAGAAAACTGAACAGGTCGGGTAGTCAACAGAAACTCTACCAAACTAAAAGCTATGTTCCAAAATATAGCATGAAGAAATCCAAAGATCACGAGTTTTCATTCTATAACAAGCTAGTGAATTTCACAGAAAAAGAAAATTCCATAATGTTAAGTAACTAGATGAAAAGATGAAAGTGAGAAAAAAAGTAAATGTGTGAATAAACAATCCAAACAACAGAAGGAAGGATTGAGGAGCATGAAAGTGAGAAAAAAAAGTGAGTAAAGAAAACATGGTAGAAAGAATGAGACACAATGAGAGATTGTGAAAGAGAGAAGGATAGGGAAATAGAGAGAGTGAATGAGAGAGAAAGTTGTTCAATTAAAAATAATGATAATAAAAGTCTTTGGAGACGCACTGCGCTAGTGCCCAAGCTTCCATGTAGAGAAGACTCACAATCAGAAGCAAGCCCAGGAGGACAGTACCCGGTGTACAATCTGCCATCAACAATGCACCTCATTTCACCATCAGCCGACCAGGGGAAGTTTTCTTCCTCGTACCGACAACAAGTCTGATGAGCGACATCGACGACGTTCACAAGCCAATCTCACTGCAAGGGCCATGAGGGCCACGAGGGCCATGAGGGTGGCACTGTGTTGCCTGCATGACAACAGCTAAAGCTGGTCTCACACGCACGCACACACACACCCCGACAACCCCACCACCCGAAGATGATGTCCTCCATTCTGTGACTGCGAACTGTCAGCTCCAACCACACATATTTTCATCTGCTGCTGCTATAGTGGAGAGAGGATGCTAACAGGAACGGTGGCTGGTGTCAACGTGCCAGCGAATTTCTTCAAGATCAATCAACACCTTTCCGGGAATTCACACGAAAGCGAAAAGAGAAAAAAATCACCGTGATCCTGCGAGCCAGGCAGAATCATTCGATGTGTCCTCCAGGAGTGCTTGCACGTCACATACGGAGGAGTGGTGCCGAGATGTGAGGAGGAGCCGAGCAAGAAGAAACCATATTTTTTTCTCCGAGTCACGAAGTCCTGCAAGCGCGCGCCGCAACACCTCAGGCCAGACCTCGGGGTTAGAGGATCAGACCGATGGCATCATCCTTAGGTAGATCGGGCCTCAGGCTCAGACACTAAACCGACCAACGACAAATGGCCAACCGTTCACAAATGGCCTCCGTTCACAAACAGCCTGTTCACAAATGGCGTGGCGGACAGAGATGAACTCCGCAGCACCGCGTCCTCGTGAAAAGCAGTTTTCTTGCGACTCGCAGGCAGGGCTTTGGGAGGGGTAGGGAGGTGCTTAGGGTTGGGATGGAGGGGTTGGAGGGAAGCGGTAAGGGGGGGGGGAAGTTGCAGCTATTATCTCCCCTTCTCCTTTCAGTTTCCTTGGCGTGCTGGAGACAGGACTTATTGGCGCTCGTCAAATGGCCGTGAACATCTCGCGGTGTCGTGCCGCTGGCGGGTTTACTGAGAAGGTACCCATCCCAGTTTTTTCATTCCACCTGCAGCCAGTTCTTATGCTCGTAACTGGGTGGCTAGCCTCAAGAGATGAGAATTTTGATCATTTTCTACCTAATCCTCCGACTTCAATTATCTCAGTAATCCTTGCAAACAGATCCATATGTCCTACTCTTATGTTCTAATATATGTTGATTTGAACTCGGCACAACAAGTGGCAATGTATGTATTTCGAACAATATGGAAAACGTCTAGCAAATATTTTCCCGTTGGTTTTTTTTTTTTTTTTTATAAGAAGCGAGGGATTCTTACCTGCAGCGTTTCTGATATTAATCTGGTTCATCAACATTCCGCTCAACATTCTAATATTCTGATAACATTTGTTGGTGCGTTGTAGGTTAGGTGCTGACTGCATGCCAGAAAGTCGCTGACAGCCGTTAAACCGATAGGATGTTTTTCATTCTGTGTGCACAAACACAGTCTACTTTGCTAGGCTCAAAAAATGTTTGCTTGAGGTTGAAGGTTGATGAAACAGATACAACACAAAGCATGGTTCTAGAGCGACATCAGTCAGACTGCTATGCCACTTTCTTTTCACTTGGAATTAACGAGAGGTGATTGCATTTTTAATAAACATTCCAGTAGCATCTTTAAGATTAAAAAAAAATGGCATAGAAGAAAGTTTAGGGGAAGCCACAGTAGGAATAGAAGAAAAGCAAGATAAGGCTTCTAAACAAACATATGCCGACAACGTGGACGTTCCTGATTGGCTCTTCTGACCGGAATTCTCAAGTGTAAATTCTCAATTTACGTCAATTCTCATAAAGAAAAAACCCCGCACTGCTTCACAAGAATAAATAAATAATTTTTGATGGGTAGAGAAGAATGCCGATGGACAGAGACAGAAAGAAAGATATAAAAGAATTTGATACAGATGCACAGACGCACATCAGAGATGCGTCCGGAAAGACAAACTTTCCAAAAAGAAAACATAAAGCTCAACAAATGATGAATTTGCTGAGTTTCTCATGGGCAAAACAAAGTGATAAATCTGTGTCTGGACACGACATCTGTTTGGGAAAAAGGTCAACCAAACAGTCCGGTGAATGTGTCATCTCGGCTTCCACCGGTTGACAAAGAACGACGCGATGACGTAGCAGGTCGTCGAGGATGAGCTGCTAAAAATAGCTTCATTCATTTTTGAGACGATGGCGTGCTAGACAATACTTTCAAGCGGCCAAAGTTTGTAGGAAGAGACCCAGCTGAAAGCTCCGCACGGACACTGTGACAGAGTGAATACTACTCACTCTCCGACAGAAACGCTGAAGCATTCGGTGGAAATGGCTGAAACCCACCGAGCTTCGATTAGCTGCAAGCGTATGGGCAATACTTCAACATACAAACGACCTTGCTTTCTGGGAAGATGGATGGACGACAGGACGAAAACAGTTCTGACTGTAAAGAAACATCAGAGAGGACGAGCCGGTCCTTTATTTCTGTCTGAAGTCAACAACGCGTACATGTGCAAGGAGGACTTTTTTTCACCGAATAAAATAACAATAATGTTCTTGGTTTACCTGTCATCCTCTGTTTTTCTAAACAGCTTCATAACTGTCTCTCGTCTACCGTGTAACACCCTGTAATGTAATATCTCGTCCTGCAATGTTGTAATCCCATGTAATATCACGTGATGCTGAGATAGCATGCCACGCAATATTGTATCGTGTGATATCATGAAATGTTGTAATAGCAAGCATGTAATGTTCGTGCACGTGCACGCACACACGCGCATTGAAGCACTTGTTTACATTATTTATTTGTTGATAGACCAAAGAATTTCTCCTAAAAGTCGGTGGCGCAGGCTGGTTGTGGTGGAAGCTGCGGTGGGAATGCTGAGACTTGCAGACAGTCTGATTGATGGCGGCATCAGAAGAAGAACAGCAGTTTCTTTGTAGCAAACACACTCCATCATTCTCGTTTTTGCCTCCAACCCCTTGTTTAAAGTTTCCGGAAACTGTGTATAAGCTACATTCTTTCCACCAAAGTCTATGTTATTTCCTTCTACAATCACACACTCTGTGGAGGGGAGAACAGGGACCACATAAGATTTGTATTTTTTTTTTTTTTTTTTTTTTTGAGCATCTCGACTATTTAAAGAATTATTTCTTCATAACTTTTCCAGGGTAAAATTGTGTTTAAAATCAGTTTTTAGGTATTTATAACATTGTATTTTAGTAAACGACACGAGTTTTGCAATTTTATAATCTCTAGACACATAGACTACCTTTCTTCAACAAATCTTCAACAGATGCTACAAATTTATGGCAACTACAATTCTGGGACATCCAAATATTATTGGAACATCCAGTCCCTGCTATAGTGACATCAGCTAGAAGTTGTAAAAGGTTTAGAAAGAGAGTAGCAGTGTTTAGAAATACTCTGGCAAAAGACTTTGACGAAATTTTACAATTATTAAGAGACTACAGCCCAAACAATTCCTTGTTATCTAGAAGAATACTTTACGAATGAGAGGTCCACTGTCACAAACTAGGTAAACAGTTTCCTTTTTTGTCTACCTTGCTTTTAAACATTTCAAATTGTGAACCTAAGCTGAACAATAGGGTCATCACCACAATCAGTGTTGTACAATGAGGTGATCATCACAAATGTGGATGTCTGGATTGATGTTGGCCTCTATGCACTTAGTCCATTCACTACACACAGCCATTAGTATTAAAGGTCATTGGAATAAAAGAGAAAAGTGGATTGATGTCTGAAAAACTTGCTGCGACATGAATTGAGCCATACACTGTGGTAAAGAGAGGGGCAACTCTCTGAAAGTTCAAAGAGTGGACTTAAATAACTCAAGACTGGTTATTATTTAAGTTTTTATGTATCAAAAACTGAATTTACATAACATTTACTCAGATACGTGGGTGAGGGAGCAATGAATGTTATTTAAACATCCCAAAAGAATTTAATAGCGCAAAATGAGTTTAGTTTATAATAGCGATAGTGATTCATGTTGCTTTTACTAGAATGACAGTTTCTATCATGCACTGCCACTAAATCAAAACAGAAAGCAATGTGAAGTCAGGGTAAGTGTCCCAAAGCTTGCTGGCAATACGGCCATCTACCCACAAAAAACATGATACACATTATCTGGGTGGGCAGTTGAGTTTTCTAGCCAAAACCCTGACAAACCTCAAACTTCAACGTCTAAATACAATAAACCCTATATACATCACCTACCCAACACAAATTAAACTTATATTGATATAATAAAAGTCATAGTATCAACAAACGCAAGATTGTGAAAATACTAACCATTACATGAAATATAGCACAATATGTAATACACCGTGCTAGCATTATACCTGAGGGCGTAAAATAAAAATGATTGAAATTTCTTTAGAAAGCTAGATTATATTGTACCTCTTCTTGAAGTACCACTTCATTCTTCCACAGACTCTCAGTATATATATCATTCCACAGATTCTTAATATATATATATCATTCCATAGATTCTCAGTATATATATATCATTCCATAAATTCTCGGGATAAAGTAACATATTTATATTTCATTCCACAGATGCACAGGGAAGACATTTGTAACCCTGAACACACAACAGACTCAAAGCTGAGGGTAGTGGGGTATGGGCAGGGTGCGTTGTGAGAGATGGGAGGGAGAAGCAACGACCAGAATATGAAGAAAGATGGAAATCGATTTTGAAGCCAAACTGGAGGAGGCTCTTTCCAGGCTCCACTAGAGATGCTGCTGCAGATTGGATTTAGCTTACGCCCCACCCCGCTCTCCTCTCCTTACTATTCGTGGTCGCAGGAAACCACGGACGCGCCTGTTGCCTTATTCTTGACCTGGATGTCTTTGAAGAGGCGGCAGCGCCTGTTGGCAACATAGGAATTATAGGCAAAACCATTACCAACAACGAGGCGCACATGAAGGCGCCATCAGTACTGACGATGGTTTTTCTCTTCCAACACAAACAGGATACTAGCTCCATCCCTTCCTTCTGGACCTCAGAAACACAGTTTACGGATGGTTACATAAAATTTATGCTCAGCAAAATTTTCGCCAGAAGCTGCTGCTTCATCACAAAAGCTTGTCGGGAGATTTCGATGATCCTCTCCGATGAACACGGGACTGAGTAGGATTCAGTGCTTGCTAACAAAGAGCATGGACATAGTGAATCTTAACGTGTAGTGACTGCTTTTAGAGAACGAGTCAAGAAAACCAGGGAAAAATACTAGAAGGTTTTAGAGGACAGGAGAATTTCATCAAAGGGCTGTTAGGGTTACCATTGTTGTGAGTGAAACCTTGTTAAGCCGACTGTTTGTAGAAGTAAACAGAGTGACAGAATTGTCTATCTTAATCTTTTACTCTACCAAAGACATAGATACTCATCCCTCAGATTCTGGTTCCATCTCCTCATCCACACATCCACCAACCACAACCACTCCATCTATTCCAGGCGGGTCGTCTTTGGAAAAAATTGAGGAGAAATCGGATTACAGAGAAAAGAGAGACACCACGGGCTTTGTGTTTTAAGTATAGTCGTGGGCTTTGCAGTTTACATCGCTCTTAGCAACGCAGTCAACTCCATCAGTCGGAAAAGATTTCCTTCAGCTCCAGGGCGACCGCAAACCGTTGATTGCGTCCAGGGACTCAGATGTCACCGGGTCAGCGCATGCGTCCTCGATGGATTTGTTTTTTCAGTTTCTTAGGCACGATGCGGAGACAATAAGAGGTGTTGGTAGACGACAGTTAGCCAAATACTGAACTAGTTTCTATCGAAAAAAACAATGATACTCAAAGTGCAAAAGAAAGGCAAGAAGGTAGCATCAACGGACATTTCCTTGGGTTCTGCAGACATCTCGCTTCTTGCGCTGGTCAGTGATCGCCGTGTTTGAGGAAACAAAAACAAACAAACAAACCAAAAAAAAAAAAAAAGCAGATCTTCTCGAGGCTCATTCAGAAGTCTCTAGCAGCACCCGCTCGCAGGGTCTTTTGCATTGCAATTTAAACAGAACAGACCAATTGTCCGCTCTTCAGCGACCTCCCCATCCACTACCACCCACCCCAAACACAATTGCAGCACACCCCATTCCTGGCGTCCTTAGAACATTCCTCGCACGTTTGCAGTCTGTTTATTCTGCCCATCTCATACTCAAAGAGCTTTTTTTTTTTTATTCTGCTGGAGTAGGGAGACGTGTAAGGCAAGTTTGAAGTGTTGACTCTGTTGATGAGGAGGAAATGTGCGTTGAAGTGGCTGCCAGCCGGCCTGTGAGGACGAAATTTATCGCCATATCTCTGAGCTCTTGACGAGACCTGGACTCTGGCGAGCTGGCAGGTAATGTCCACCTCCCAAAAAATCAACTTGTGTGGCCACAGAGATTCCACTAACATCCCTCTTCCTCCATCTGATGCCAGCTTTTAGTTCTACAGGTGCGACACTGAAACAGGATCTCTGCTTCTCTGACGGACGAACGTAAGACAATTTTTTTATTTTAAAAGATCTTTTGAGTTTTGTCTTTCTTTGAAACTAATATGTCGTTGTCATTAACACGTCCGCAATTTTAGTCAATATTACATACATTTTGTTACTCTGTTATTTTTGCATTATTATTCCAGATGGGTATTGCTAATCACTGAACACATTATTCTTTGCAATCGAGAACACTGCTACATGTTGGTGTTTAGTTTTGTTTCTCAAAGGCGCTAGCAAAGAAATAATGATATTGCCCTGAAATCATCAGCATTGTGCCCCACTTTTACACATAACAGATGACCGAAAGAAGATGACAAAAGCAGCAACAACAATCCGACTTACAAGTAACCAAAGGTCTAACCCAAGAACTCAGTGAATCTTCTGTTCGTGTTTCCTCTCCTGAGAGAGGGCTTCATCGTGTCCTGCGTCATGGCCTCCATCGGTAAGTACACACGGCCTCCGTGCACTCTGATTTCTATTTCTGACATCAATGCACTCCTTTTACAAATTTGTAAAGCATTGCGGCAATAAATGCATTTAGGGCTGTAAGAATGAAATATCCGCTCTAACCGAAGATTTAAAATGTCCATGTAGCTATGGAAATCATTGGTTTTTTCCCCAAGTTAACAAGATAAAAGGTTTTCTCTTCAATGCTGTATCTGAGTCATTATCTGTTCTGCTGTTCACACCGCTCTCTCTCTCTCTCAGCCCTTACTTCTCTCTGTGTGTGTTCTAGTTTCGATCCTTTGCATTAGAGAGGTCAGGCAGTGTTCTTTGAAAAGAAGGGTTACTGATGGCAGGTGAATGAACGGGATACTTCTAAACAAGAACTGAAGAAAATAATAGGTCATGAAATAATCACTTTTACGACTCAACACGCCACCATTACCCTTTCATTCCATCCCACCCCACACATCATCAGCATGACAAGTGATGCTTGTGGACCTCCCGGGAAGAATTGTTTCTGTAGTTACTCCCCCTGCTGAGCGCCATCTGGTCGGAAGTCTGGATCAGCAAGCGCTTGCAATGCCTAACCCAGCTGCCATCCTCCTGAAGCCACCCGTGCAGCTGCTATGCCGACCTCCGGATTATCAGCAAGACCAACAGACCCGATGGTGGGCAGGACAGGAGGCTGCTCGATGCCCTGCAGCGCCAATAACCTAAAAGCCAAACTTTTAAGACCTGTCTGCACCTTAGATAGGAGCAGTACAAGAATGCGTCTAGACTTCCTCGCATATTTGCGCTGCTGCGGACTTCTTGCCTGAAGCCCTTCTAATTCTAATTTCACTGGAGTGAGGGGCATGTGATGTAGGAAAGGGTTGTGGAGGGGCGGGGGAAAAGGTCTTGTAACACGACGGTGGCGCTGGTCAGGCTGTTTGTCTCCCTTACCGGATGCCGGCTTCTCGTGCTTGCCAATCGGTCTTTTGATCGCCAGGCGGCGTGTCGGTCCTCCAGGACTTCCTGGTGCATGTCTGCAGAGAATATGTAACCGACTGAAGCTGGAAAAAAGGGGCCAAACTCCATTATGGGTGATGCGACTTCGTTAATAAAGCTTAAGTCATTTTCCCTGGGCAGCTAGTTCGGGGCAGGTGGCGCTGTTATTGACGTAGTGTATCGACAGACCGACAAGGCCAGCAATTTTTCTGTGGCCATCCCGACAACAACAACAGCAACAACAACAAAAATTTAGCTTATCAGATCCCAAGCTATATGCTATGATAGATTGGTTGTTAAAAAGGGGAAAAAACGGAGAAATAAAAAGCAAATAGGAAAAAAGTGATGCACGTGTACTTATTATTTTTTCATTGGAAGAATAAACACAATGGCGTTAGTTTAGATTACTTCCGGTGTATGTGTGCGCACCCGTACGTCCGTGCAAGTGTGTGTTTTCCGATGAAGAGGAAAAGACATTTACAAGGTTTCCTGGAAGGTATCACTAGAGGCCTCATCACGGACCAGCAGAAGAGACCAGAACATCGTCCTACCTTTTGCTTTTTTTGCTGAGGATGACCACAGGAAGTTAAAGTGTTGTCCCCTTCTGCCTAAAGTGCCTGTCTAACCAGCGCCAGCTACTGTGGATTACTAGAAGTAGAAACGTTTTGTCTCCATCAGACGGTAGTAGTAGGGGAGGATCACTTTCCTCAGCAGCGCTGACGGCAAGGGGAATCATCCACTACAAGACGAGAGAATTGCCGTCAAGGGAGATAACTCCAGGAGTAAGTGTGTGACTTGTGGATGTATTGGATGACTCCACACACAATCTCTTTCCGGCTGCTTCCAAACGTTAGTCGCGATTAATTTTATCGGGCTAACGGTAATCGGACCTAGTTCCGAAAGGAAAGTATGGTCAGGATGTATTTTAGTGACATTTTGGTCTACACTGGAAATACACTGGCCAAGAACTTTGCTTTTAGTTCCATGAGAAAAGCCAAGAAAAAAATGGCGACAGATCATGGAACCACGAAAAAAATAAAGACACCCTAGAAGTGGAATTAATTAGTCCTGTCTATACCTGTCTTCTGTAGACGTTTCACACCACTGTCCTAGACAACACGTGGGTTTATCTCCAAACCTGGGTAATCTTCATGTTGTGAAATTTTACTTTTTTAGGGGTTGTGATTTCCATTTATCATTTTCGACAGCTTCCGTTGCCAGCGGTTGACAAGCTATCGACTTCTGTACATTCCGTCTTGGAGAGATGGCGATGCTGACCTGCAGGCTCCCACAGCTGCGTGCGCGATACACACGAGCCAGAGCCGACTATCCTCCCTCCCGTGAAATATTGCAATCATGTGCTTTTTATCACGCACCTGCAAGCCATATTGCCGGGCTTTTTGCACTGCACACCATTTTATATACATTTTCTCGCGGTTAGGGAGATGCTGTTCGACAAGCGATCTGGAACAAAATGGCAGATTCTCTTGATAAGGCCAGGCACGAACCAGCTCACGTGGAGTTTGGTCATTGGCATGTTGCAGTCCTTGCAAGATGTACTCCTTTGTGATAAACTCCATCGTTCTGTATGCCCCTCCGAATGACCCTTGACATTTCAGTAAAAAATTGTCTTTGTCATGTTAGGAAAATAAGTCGATCGGTGAACCGTGATAGAAGGTGTAGCTTGTCCATTTGTCCACACTTGCTTTTGAAAATAAACTGATAGAGGGCATGTATTCATGTTTGTGATCTTGTAGCTCTGTCTAAAGTTGATGTTTAAAATTAAGCAGCCGGTGGTTTTGTCTGCTGGTCGTATTTAACGGGCTACTGACAATTAATTACTTCGAGCTAATGTCACGAGTTATAGGTGTGAATGAATCATTGTGTTCGTATTCAATTCCTCTCTTAGCAATTACCAGTTTGACTATATCCACGTTCTGGATTTTTTTTATGTACTACTATCATCCTATCATGGATTCATTTCCTGAGTGAAAATCGAATCGCATTAATTGCACCCTTTGTGGGCCTCGCTTTACTTTTACGAGCCATTACCATCATTTCCCCCCTCGGACGCTTGATTAGTGTTGAGCTACTCCCCTACCCCCTGTTCATACCTTCCCCCTACTCTCCACTAGCTCCTCACCTTTCTGTCCTCGAGAGTCTAACCATGGCATCAGCAGCTGGAGTGCATGGAAACCGCTAAAAGCGGGTCAAACATCAAGAGGCATCGGCCTGATTGTAATGAACCGTGTCATACTAGTAAACATGCATCAGAATTCGAGTGCTTAGAAAATTGTAAAACTAGTCAACCCTCTTGAGGGTGCGAAAGAGACTGGAGTGCACGGAAACCTGAGGCACGTGTAAATATGCGTGGAAATGCAAGAAACAGCAGTCAGAGTCGATGGACACCTGTAAAACCAGCCAATCCTCATCAAAGGGAAGAATAGCAGGAATGCATGAAAACATATGAGATTTGTAAAACCGCATCAAATTTCGAGAAAGACAGTAGCCCGAGTGCATGGAAACATGAAAAGGAGCGTTGACTAAAATCCGAAGTGACAGCGCCACAGGAAGTCGCACTGCGCATGGCGGCAGTCTCTGCACACCGTCAAGATCAGTTTCCGGATCAGGTGAGAATGAGCTTCTAGATGGCTCTGGCATCTAATAAACTATGTTTCACGGTCTGATTAGATGAGTTCCCGGGCTGCCAGCTCGTCTATCAGAACTTGCCGCCTGGCCGTCCATCAGACCTGCTGCTGACGGTAGGAAACGGACGAATGAACCTAGCTGCCTGCTGTTACGACAGACATCCATTATTTTTTTTTTATTCATAAACTTACATATTCATCGCTGTATGATGGATTGATGGATGTGTGCATATACATCGCATGTAGAACAGAAAAATTGATTGAAAACTGAGAGGTCGAGTTCGCCACAATTTGAAAAGATTTACCACATTGCACACAAACCTTGAGGTTCATGAGATCCAGTCTACAAGTAGACTCCATCTGACTACCCTCGTTTCTTATTTATTATCAAAATTAAAAGGATGCAAAAGGTTAATATTTTCTCTTCAGGTTATCAGATATGGTGAACCACTTGCAGCTGACTTCTGGACCCCTAACCGGCAGGACCTTGCCAATTAAAATGGTTTTCAATAACAATAAGACCTCAATATACTGTTAGAGTGTTACTGTCAAAAGATTATTACAGAAAAAGGAGAAAGAGAGGCTATATTTTTTTCATTTTTTATAGAAAGTAAAACCCGATGTAAAAGGAAACATCACGCTGCTAGCAGGATGGTTAGAAGCCAACTAAAACCTTCGAAATTATTGCTAGGTAGACATGATAAGTCTCTCCATCTAGAGGCTGGAGAGTATTATTCACTTTGCCTAAATTGATTATTTCAGCGCAACTTGTTCTCCTAAGTCAGCAAATCCAGGATACCGACAGAAAATACTGTAACAACATCGACACATCAAGTCGAAACAAAAGTCGCACACGTTGCCTAGCAAGCCGCCATTTTGAGCTCCCTTATTAGCTTTACCTTTACAACAACGGCCTTAACCACCTCTTATCCCAGGATTTCTCCAGCTGCACCGGTGCACACTGCATGCACAATACCGTTGTCATGATGGATGCAAGCATGGAGTTGGTTTCCTTCTCACCGTCTGCCTCCTCCGCACTGGTGAACGTAGGTCGTGCAACTACGTGGTGACGTGAGCGTGTCACGTCAAGAGGATTGTTCAAAGGCGTGTAATGCAGACAATATCAAGCTGCATGCCGGACACAATTGTGTTACCAGGCTATATCAGGAGCCCCATCGATCGCGAGAGGCAAGGACCGAGTTTTTACGCGGATGCCGACCACGTGGATTGTTTGTGCGGCGGTTGGCCAGGCTCCCGGGAGGCAATGAGGGAGAGAATGCAACCCAAGGGACGTCACTTGTCGCCGTCATTGTAAACTACCATATTTTCAGGGATTCGACAAAGCAACTCGTGAACTATGGCCGTGAGAGGATTTCTGTCTGTACAAAACCACGAAGGATGAAATACAACTTGCAATTACCAACGGTTGAGAAGTTTGAATCACGTGTTTCCAGGGATAATAAATATCTAGGACTGGATGCACTTTGAACACATTATCGTATTTTTCCCCAGGCCCTTTCAATCTTTTCTCTCTCTCTCTTTCAGTTATAGCCACGGTATGCACTTAACACGGAATGGACGCAGTAGGGAGTGAGGGAAGAAGACAATGGGATGGAAGTTGGTCGGGGGAAGGAGAATTTTGGAGGGGCAGGGGCTGTTACAGAGCTAAATACACAAGCCATAGAAAAATTAATCTACAGGACCCGCATAGGTTTGGCCCCCAAAGTCACCGGAAGTGTGATTTACAAGGTACAAGCGACCTCGAGAAGGTTCTACTGTTGAGTGAACACAATAACTCAGACCGTCACAGCATCAAAGGTTGCTGCAGTCAGATCATTCCTGCAGCGGTTCAGGAATCCAATTACCCTTATCTCCCACATTTCCAGTTGTGTCCCCCTGACCAATGGCAAAAGCCGTTTCGTGAGAGTATTACACTTTGTTTGCACTGAGAAGGGAGCAGCGTGTGGCCCACTGCACAACCCCTCGCGTGAAGGGCAGACACAAGGTAGTTAGCTCAAATGCTCATAAAATATGAGTAGTTTACCCACTGCTTCGCGTGTAGCGCCCCCTAGAGTCTTTGATGTAAGGATGGGCGACGAAGACCTCGATGGTGGGTTCGGGTGTTCTTTTGCACTGACAAGCGCGCGGCTAATGGAGGGATCAGGTGGAATGGACAATGAATCTCTTCTTGTCTTAGTCCTCTTCACCTGAGAAATGCTTTTAAGGTTAGCAGAGCACGTGAGAACAAGAAGGCGATGCTTAAAAAAATTGTATTGTTCATATTGTGAGCGAGAGATAGACAGATGGAGGGACACCTCAAAAGTTTTGGACGATAAGTTGAAGTTGAATGTAAACTTACCATTTTGCTCAGCACAGTAACTGTCCCTTTGCTTTGATTTATCTCCCTTCCGAAGACTCATTCTTCCTTTGCTTCCTGTTCTTTCAGATATTCCAGAATGTTCCTGTGGGAGCAAAGAGAGATGATATAATAAGAATCCTAAATGTTCTTGTAATGAAACAGATGTAAAAGATGAATAAGATATTCCAGATTGTTCATGGAAAGACAACAAAACATATAATACATATAATACGACATTTCAAAATATTACTGTAAAATGTTTTTCGTGGTTAAATGAAAAATTTGAAGACAGGATATTCGAGAATGTCTCTTTGAAGACAAAAACGGAAAGTGAAAATTAAGTCAGCTCCAAGCTTTTTAACTGGATATTTCATAACTGAAAGGGTTCAAGAGATGTAATATTTCTGTTGTGCCTAGTTTCATACAGACAAGGACACCTCGATAATTCTCTACTGTGATCACTTGTCATCTTTTAATATATTGGTTTGCATGATGGTCAGAATACTAAGTTGATAGAAGTCTTGATTTACACTGAACTGGGATACAAACAAGTCTGTTTTCAAAATCTCTGTCGTACTGCAACTCATTGGCATTTCCGGCGAGAAACACTAAATAAAATGCCATTTGCTAAGTACCCGTATTTCGTGGCTGAAAAGTTGTTTGAGGTGCATTAGACAAATGGCAGACCATCAATAACAACGTTTGATATAAGCTTGGAAAGTTGTTCACTCTTGTAAACTGTCTAACATCAATCCAAGTAGTACATTTACACACTAGGGTCCCTCTAAACTAAAATAAAGTTGATATAAATAAAGACACGTGTCTCTTCCCCAAGCTCAAAGACTTGGTTGTTGAGAGTGTCTCTAGTAAAAAACAACAACAAAGAATATAAAAATTCTAAGGTAACTGTGCACCTCTTTTCCCCTTAAAATCTGGATAAACAGGATGCTGAACAGATTTTCAGACACGCTGACTAATACTCTAATTCAAGAGCGATTACAGTTTGATAACGCGTCGGTACTCATCCCTCCAGGCTCTTTCCATCCCGCACTTGCTTGGTTTGTACTTCCAGCTACAGATGATTTTTGCACTCTAAGTGGAGAAGGAGGACGGGGAAGGAAACCGGAGTATTCAAAGAAAACCCCAGACCGCCATCCCTGCGAACAGGTAAACTTACCGACTTACCAACACACCTTCCATTAATAGCTCCAGCATGCAAACACACTTCTCCGACAACCTTTGGAGGGAAAAAACTAGTCTGAAACATCTAGTGGAATCAATATCTACTTTTAGGTCTTTGCCTTGCGTTCAAAGCAAATTTCAAGAAGAAAAAAAAAAACGAGGGTTGTACGCATGCTGCACGTTCAGCCTCTAGCGGAGACGTCACAGCCTCTAGAGCCAGTGAACCACTGCGCCTCGTGCTGAGCGCGGGGCACCTTGCCATCCACAAGATCAAACGTAGCTTCGTCTGTGCGTCAGCAAAGTTAATTTGCCATTTACCAGCGGGACGGGCAGCCTCCATCCTTTTCTTTTCTTCTTTTGGTTTTTTTTTGTTTGTTTGTTTTGTTTTTTGTTTGTTTTTATTATTATTATTTTCAGCGGGAGTGATGGGAGAAAATACAATGTATAAATGATTCTGACTTCAATGGCAGTGCTTCGTTCTGTCCAGTATGTATTCTTTAATGTCTTACATGGTTACAGACACTATGGCGGCTGAGTGTGGGGACTGACGAGTACAAGAACTCATTAGCTCATAGCATGCAAAGCAGTGCAGTTTGTTTCCAAAAGCCTTGATAAAAAAAGTTACCTTTGAAACATTTGAAAACACGTTCTTTACGTCTTAAAAATTCGAAAATCGAAATAGATAGACTACACTTTTTTATGTACACAAGCAGGCGAAGACATACATTCTCCAAGCAAGATGATAAAAAAAAACATTTTCTCTACAAGCCACGTTTTTCTTTCTGTTATTTTATATGTTCTGTATTTTATTTCTCGTAATTTTTTACTGTCGTTGTTGGCTGGTGCTGATTTTGTTTGTAACGACAGAATATATTTATTTCTGGTTTTTCAAAATAAAATTCGTTTTACTTTGATCTTGTTTTTCCTGGCGGATGTTGATGTAATAGAAAAAGTATCGAGTAGTACAAACATATCCAACATTTTTTATACATTTACCGTCACGATTCTAGTCGGTGCAAGAGATCTTTACATATGTATACATTACACATATGCTGTAAATTTAAATATCTATATACTACATGTAGGCTGTATCCGGGTAGTGGTAGTATCCGTGATGTTAATCTCGAGTTAAACACATTGCTATACTTGATGTTCAGCTCTGCTTCCTCACAATGGATTGTAAACGGGTTAGCAGTGCCAAATCCTTACAGGGAGACAAGAGGAACCTGGACAAGCAAGAGATACAAAAAAGAAATAAGACAATTAGAAGAAGAATTTCATGAGCGGGGAGTCGGTGAAGAAGGAATGGATCTGGGACAAAGGAGATAAAATTTCAAAATAACTCTAATATGGAGCAATAAAGGACAATAAAAGACAAGTCAGGCATGGACAGTATGTACAGACTTTCTCTGTCTAATGCCACTAAAGAAGCTCGTCCTCTGTGTCTCCTCGATCAACCGCAAAAAAAACCGACTGGAGGGTTGAAGAATGTGTTTCATTTAAGAGGAGCAATGGACGTACAGTGTCTGGCTGCAGACACAAAGTCGTTTACCCCAGTCTTCAAATATAACCGACACAAGCCTCTGCCACCCGGCGACCCGGGGGCCACAACCTTTGCCCGCAGACCAGCAAGTGTTGTCACGTGTTCCTGTCAGGAGTCGCTGGAAGCAAGGAAGGTGCACCTGCAGACGTGGAGGAGTTGGAGACGACTTGCCGAAGGCGCATGGAGCTGGAAGACGATAGATGGTTCAGCTGAAATAAACTTCCGGTCTTCATCATCTGAGTGTCTGTCCCAGTCTGGCGGTGTCGCTGAGTTTTTGTGTCTCTTCCTTGTGTCCATGTCTGTCCCTGTCTGTGTCTCTGGTGCTTTGTTCCTT
Organism: Pomacea canaliculata; assembly: GCF_003073045.1. NCBI lineage: Eukaryota > Metazoa > Mollusca > Gastropoda > Architaenioglossa > Ampullariidae > Pomacea > Pomacea canaliculata. Next base: position 11,239,078 of record NC_037594.1, on the reverse strand, counting down.
AGACAATCTGCCAGCCGCTCATGTCTTATCCCTCAGGATGGAACGGAGCTGAAAATGGTGGAGACTAATATTGTTGAGCACGGAGAACAGTAATTACGACCGTCGATGAAGTAAACAGATGATAATGACGAGGACGAAAAATTAAAAAAGGAATACCTACAGCAGCGGTTCTCAACCTGTGGGTCGCGACCCCCTGGGGGGTCGCGACGTGCCTACAAGGGGGTCGCGAAGGTGGTCATTTTTTTAAAAAGTTTCTTATACTGGTATTAGTGAAATTAGTTTACATTGTGTAACCGAGTGGTGAGGGCGATCAAACTCCAAATCTCTTCTCCCTATTCAAGTACACTGTCTCGGCAATGCAGTGACTTCTCACTTCCAAAACTCAAAACACAATCCCCCTCTCAACAATTAAGCCTCCAATCTCCCTCCTCTCACCTTTTGCCCTCTCTCTTCCCCAATCTCTCATCGCTGACTCCCCTCTCCCTCTCCAGTCACACCTCTCTTTTTTTTAAAACATCTAAAAGGCAGGCATTCAGGAAACGTCCATCATTCACACCCTTTCATTCGCACGTGCTCAGTCCTAGTACTCTATAGGTCCCTGACAGAAGGCCATGACCAGACAAGGGAAGGACACCACCATATTACAAACAACTGACAAGATGAATGCTTTCGTCCGAAACATTTCGTTGTGGACGCAGAAGATACTCCAAGAAAATATTTTTGATATGTTTCCGTGCTTGTGTAAGTGCAAGGCTGACGTTAACTTGAATCTTGATCAGGTGAAGAATGTAATTATTGCCCATCTAAGCGGACTGCAAGAAAGGTTTCAGCATTATTTCGCTGAAATTGATGTGACTAAATACGATTGGATTCGTAATCCATTTCTGGCTGATCCTAGCACAAGCGGGTTGTCCACGCAAGAAGAAGAGCAGCTCATCGACCTTTCGAGTGACCAATCCCTGAAAATGGTCTTCCAAACAACACCAGTGCCAACATTCTGGATTAGCATCAACGGTGAATATTCTCTCCTTTCTGAGAAAGCAATGAAAGTTCTTCTGCCATTTTCAACTTCATATATGTGTGAGCAAGGATTTTCAGCATTGGCAGCACTGAAGTCTCAATACAGAAATCGTGTGGACGCAGAGGCTGAGCTGCGAATAGCAGTGGGTACGAACATCGCACACAGGTTCGCTTCTCTATGCAACAGCAAGCAGGCTCAACCTTCTCATTAATCAAAGTGAGTGTCCAATAAAATAATATTTATTAGCACCACAGAATTTGCTTTAGTAAAATTTCATTAACAGTTATACTTCTTGCAGATACGAACTTTGTTCTTCCGTTGTTGATTTCCTCGACGCGGCGTTCGAGGTTAGCTAAGGCTTCCCCCCCCCCCCCCCGCTCTTCCACCGACCTAGCTGGCTAAGGGGGTCGCGGACGTACCGGTGTTCGTCAGGGGGGTCGCCACATGTAAAAGGTTGAGAACCGCTGACCTACAGCTTACTTCACCATCCGGGTAGGGCACCTGACAGCAGGTAGAAAGAGTAAAGCAAGGGTTTATTTATAGCACAACATCGTTCTCTTGTTTCCTAGTTTTTTCAATACCACTGAATCTCCCCTCCTCCCCCAAGACACACACACACACAGAACTTTCATGGCCGATTAAGATCGATGTCGTGGGCTTGTGTCCATTCGACTGTGTCATTTCCATTCGATGGTGCAGCAGACCGTGAGGCCGGTCAGTGACCCAGGTCACAGTAGAACACCGCCTCTCTGTGTGACTGGGGGTTAATGGACTTGCTATTACCTGACACACTGTGCAGGTGAGATCCATGACGCGATACACGGGTGCGCAATACGGGTATGTTATCCTTTTATTGTTGTTTTTAGCGAAAACCACATGCTGGAGGACAGGGTCAACGTAGGTGTCGACACCTTCTGTGGTGTGACCGTTAGGACTGGAGGACAGCGCGTGTGACCTGCCCTCTCTCTCTCTCCGTCTCTCCCACCCCACCCCACCCCGTGACAGCAAACTCTGCGAATGTGTATCGATTGCAAGGGGCCAGCTCTTGGGTCGGACCAATGTTCAGACAACCACTCTACGCCACTCAATAATCAGGGAATGGAAACGTGCCTTCTCGACCCACAGCGACCCAAATGAGGTCGGGGACGATATGGGAGTGCTTAGGCTACCCGTCCACGTCGGCAGCTGAGCTACCGAGAGATTTGACGATACCCGCAACCAGGACCTTTTCATATTCCAGATGGCACTATGTTTATCAGGCTTTGATGTTTAGTAGGCTCACAGAGACGATTATTATTATTATTATTATTATTATTATTATTATTATTATTATTATTATTATTATTAAAAGCAGCATTTTGAGTCTCGGTGATAAAACTCAAAAGAATTCCGATATATGCAGCAATGGCAGCAATTTTGTTTTTAAATCACTTGAGGATACAGAACCAGGGAGAATTTTGCAGCTTCTAAAATTGCATCCTCCCCATTTTCAGAGAAAATAAAGAGAAAATCTCTTTCGTGCCGCTGAATCCGGATTCGATTCCTCGAAATAAGAAATGCATCGATTCCAGTGAATGCAAACCGGATTCTGGTTCATCTCCACTTGCTTCGGGAAAACTGCGGTGGAGATGTGTGGTTGGTTCTAGAATCTGTGTCACCATGAACACAGAAATGAATGGCACCCGAGGTTACATTAAAATTCAAAGTTGTAGGGGCTGAGACTATGGGCAGAAAATCCCACGGTAGAGGACATTAGAGGACAAAAATCTCTCACTTGACTTCTGATGGTCTTCTTAGCTTTTCGCGAAGAAGGCTGTGAGGTCTTGGTGACCCCGTAAACAACCAATATCCGGAATCACCTGTAAATTCTAAGTGTGAGCAGTGTACTTGCAATAACTGTGTTGCTTAGTTTAGATATTGTTTTTGTATTATTTCTTTTTGGCAAAAGATGTCGACTTTCACGGCTTAAGGACAATAAACCAAAAACGCAAAAGACCATAAATCTTGATCTTTTGTATCTCCGTCAGTACGAGACCTCGTATAGTCTGCTCTTGGTGTTAATGGTTGAACAGGAATCGCATTCTGTCATAAGTCGAAAAAGTCGTCTGCAGGCTCTACAATCGTATTTATAAGAATTAAGCACTGCGCAAAAAGCTATCGTCTGCTGAAAGATATTCCCCTTTCCCGTGAGACGGAGGATGTAACTGTAAACAGTTGTAACTAAGCTGACTTATCACTCTGGTAACACGGAACAACAGAGAACAATGAAATACAAAATGAGCAAAATACAGAGAAGTACATAAAAAATTCATATTCTCTTAGACTGCGTTTTATTGTGAAATAAGGAAGCAAAACAATAGTTTCTTCATTCAACATTTTTTTTCAATATTTGCCTCAGCTTTTGGCTAATATTTTGCTTTAAACAAATGATAGCAATAAATGTCTTCTACAATAAACTGTTCTTTAAATGTGTAGTCATTTTTAATCTACTCTGATTGTTAATTCGTTAAACGAATGGATGAACGTTTACATAATAGTATAAATAACGGTCCATTTTAATTTCTAGTGGAAACAACTAAGCCAATTTTTTTTCTTGTTTTTCCTTTTTTTAAAAAAAATTTTTCCCCTTTTTTCTTCCATTTTTTGAGCAAGGTAGGGAAGTACGGGAAACGATCGTGAACGAGCGCGGATGGCGAGAGCGATTCCCAGAGTAAAGTCAGACCTGATGTGTACCCGTGTCGTTGACGTCACCCGATCAATCCAGGGTGAGCCTTGAGCTCGTGAAGAATGGCCATCGTGAAAGCTGTGCTCAGTCTAAGTAGCGGTAGTCTCCTAGAAACGCTCTGACGCAAGCTCTAAGGCCTCGGGCAGTCTCGTGACCTGAGAGGATAGAAGGACATCGGCACGAGTGGGTTTCGTGATAACGAGGCTTGGATGACCACCAACTCACTGTATGAGTCCACTGTAAGATGTAACTTGCTGCTAGCTTCTGTAACTTTAAAAAAAATATAGCGATTGATGTTTATTGACCCGTCACTAGGGGGAATGTTTGTTAGAAGCAGTATTGATCCTAGCAGATCGGGTTTGAAGAAGTCAGAAATGTCCAGCTTGGTACTAAAAGTTACCTCCTACACACAAACAAACAAACAAACAAACAAACAAACAAACAAACAAACAAACAAACAAACAAACAAACAAACAAACAAACACCCAGCAAACACTGCCCTTTATCCAAATAAAGCTGGGTAAAGCTGAGCTTTCAGGAATATCTGCTGATCATCAAAGATTCCAGTTTCATTGTTAACTAGGAGGACCCCAGCTCCAGACTTTGATTCGAGCATAACATAAGTAGCGAACTAAGTTTATGATGTAGAAAAATTCCCACAACATGATATTCAACCCTTTCGTCAGCTAGTAAATCACTGGAGTGTGTGAAGAGTTTAGAAAGCATCATGCCGAGCTTCTTTTTTAAAATAACATTTTCCCCCAGAATGTATACAGCTCTGCTTCAGAAGCAGAAGTAAAATAAGCCACAAACATGAATTTATATTTTCACACTGTATTTTTGTCACTCATGCCATCTTGTTTTCAGAGCATCTTTCTCTCCTATCTTCCTCATTTAAAGAGCATCTTTTGTTTGTTTTCTTTCTGGTCTGTAATTTGCTGTTCAATTATTCCTCGCGTTTCCTTGTCTTGTTAAATGGATCCCAGCTTCTGCGTGTCTGTCTCTTCTTGACCGTCCCTGACTTTTTCATCAATTCGATCTCTCTAAGAGATCCCTAAAGACCAAATCGACGTGAGCACTCTTCAGTCTCCATGACTCCGCCGGCAAAGCTAAAGAGATCGATAAAATAATTGAAGAAAAGTAAAGAGCGATGTTCGTGGCCTTTGACACGGCGCCCTTTGGCCTCTGTGTGGGTACTGCACAAGGGGAGGGTATTAGTGGTTGATTTTAGAGAAAATGGACGGAAGAAGGCATCACGACCTGCAGAGTGGTACTAATAGCAGTGGGCTGAGAAAATGTTTGGAAGAAACCATCGTGATCGTTACTAAGAACATTAAGGAGAGACCAATGCTATCCAGAACGATTCAGCCTTTGTGTCAGTCTGTAAGTCAGCCTGTCTGCCACACTATCTGCGAACCAGGCTGTCCGTTCGAAGCTTTTTAAAGATTTAAAGACCTTGCAGAGAATAAAGGGTGGGTGACTGACGTGAGGTCGTGGACCAGCTGATCATATCTATCCTACCTCCGGTGCCAGTTACGGGAAGAACTGAATGAATGAAGACCTCACAGCCTGGTGCAGATTTTCGGAAATCTTTTTAGAAGATTACAGCAAGAAAAATGTCGCACTCAGCCCTGCGTGCTTTCATGCACTTCTAAATCAAACCACGCAGACACGTTTAAGTGCTTCCATCAATGCACACCCACACATCGCCATAGAACCCCACAGACATGCTTTAGAGCTTCCATTAATGCGCGCGCGCACACACACACACGCAGACGCACGTGCATACATGCTTACGCGAGCGTGCACGCGGGTGTCCGCAAGGGCAGCCACACACAACACTGCATCACCACAGCAAGTGTGAACAGGAAGCACGGTGCACACTGACAGATGTAACCCTGTTATCAACCGATAAGCCTTCTGATTCCGCAGTCATAGAGACCAACCTGACGCACGGGGAGTAGGGGAGGGAACAAGACCGAGAGAGGGAGGGAGAGAGGGAGGGAGGGAGAGAGGGGAGGGAGAGAGGGGGAGGAAGAGAGGGAGGGAGAGAGAGGGGGAGAGAGAGAGGGAGGGAGAGATGTGGGAGGAAGAGTGGTTGTGGTGTGAACAGAAAGTGAACGACGGATGTAGAGGTACATGTGTTGTTTACGCTCGAGCACACGAGGCCAAACACTGAAATGATAGGCATAGATGCTCCACCTGTTACCAGACTCCTCATGTTTCTCTGTCAGCTTCCTGTATGATGATACTCGCCTGTTCTCGCTCTGGTTCTAATGCCGAGTGAGAGAACGTGACAGGAGAATCAATGTCTGTCTTGACATATTTTTGTTTGTTTAACTACCTGCCGATCTGTCAGCCTTTCTATGTATGTGTGTATGAGGCAGATAAGTATGGACATGCGAATATCGTATATTCTTATTTATTAGAACAACTCTATATATGCTTTACTTTTCTCTGAGTTTTTGCATGCACAAGATATTATTTATGCAAGAAATTATAGTAAACATACAATATTCTAGGCTTTTCAGTTTCTTGTAATTAATGGACTACGGAACTAGCTTAATTTTTTGTATTTATTAAAATTGATGCAAGGCTACAATCCATCCCTCCGACTCCCTATCCCACATCCTGTCGCAGGTCATTCATCCCTTAATCGATGCCGGTGGACAAACAGTTATACCAGTCCGCCAGTACTGGTCGTCAGGGGGAAAGGGGTGCAGCGACAGATGAGGGTTGTCACGTGGTCCTGTCTTGGTGACAAGGTCTCGTACGGCACGACCAGTCACGTTTGCAAGCTACTTCTTCCTCTGTCCACCTTTGTGTCCACCCCTGTACAAAACACCTTGTACTACGGTCGGTGTTCTGTCGGGTCACGTGACCGAACCCAGTATGTAAGCTTGCGCCGCTCTTCTGTTGCGAGAAGAGGTTCCTGTGGTTCACTGGAGTGCTTCCTACAGAGTCATCGGTTGTGGAAGATTCTGAACGACCTCCTCATGCATTTTGTGTCCAAGACATTAAATTCTCCTCTCTGTATGAACAAAGTCCACATCCCACATCTGTAAAGCAGAAGTAGAACTAAGAAAGACTAAAACACTAGGTAGCAGGTCTGATGGGGCTGCTGCCACATATCTTGTCCAGTTTTCTCATCGCTGCTGTCCTTAATACGAGCTTTTGTTGGAAAGGATGTCTGCCATATACTGAAAGTTTAACACCTCCTCCAGCTGTGCTCCGTTCTCATTATCTAGGACATATCTTCACTCATATCTACTCATATGGACACATCCTACAATAGCATCCTGGAGCACACCCTACAATAACACACATCATGCACTTTGTAGACTCCTGTAGACAGAGGAAAATAGCAAGAACCATCAACTATCTCTACTGGAGTTCGATGAGTTTACTCGCGGTGTGTCGTGCCAGTGGGTTAATTGTCTCCACTCCTCAAAGGTTAAGGGCGCGACTTCTGTATTGCATGCTGCACACCATGCTAGTCTGTTTACAGTTGTTTAGAAGTGTTTAGACAAAAAAATCCATTGTTAGTAGCATGACATTTGTACAGGTCTCTAGGCAGTGGAATAAAATACATCTCTACCCTCGCGTATAATTTTCGTTCCCCTTTTTCAACGATAAAATTTTTAATTTTAAACTCTAAAATATGTCCGTCACATTTCTGCCATTTTTATGATCTCTATCATGCATGACATAGCAATCGATAAGTAATTTCTCTGACCTGTGGACAAGAAAGAAAGATTCCGAAAACATGATTACAAGACTAGCATAAGGTCAGCCAAATGTAAACATGCGATTGAACACGAATGTAAACACATTACTCACCCGAATGTGAACATCTCAATCAACCTCAGCACGCCTTACAGTCCTGACACAAGACCTTAGCACTTCAACCTCTCACCTTCTCATCTTTCACTCCATCAGAAAGGAGACAACGCTTCTTCCGTCTGTGATGTATTAGGAGAGGTTTGTCTTTATGTTCCAGTACCAGCCGAACATTTAAACAGATGTCTTTAGAACTCGTCGTCTTGACTATCCATTACATGACGTGGCAAAAATTTTTGAATCAGAAAAATCCTCTCCTGGGTGGAGTCAGTGTGCATGGAGTTTACTTGGTCGTCTCGTGGTCACGTGCACCAACGGTCGTTCTTGCAGAACCACGACAACTGACTCGCCTCCATCCTTCAAGAGGACCCGGGTGGATGAATCGCCGAGCGGAGGAACAGGTACCTGGGTAGACAGACATGTTTGTATCCTCCCTGATTTGATGGACTTGAATGCCGGGTAGACACCCAGACGTTGGTACTCACGTCTCTGGCGAAGAACCGCCGGAGGAAGAAGCTAGCACACCGCAGGGCGAGCAGACTCCATCAAAAAGAGTCAGAAATGTGCCTGCGCTCCACCCTGAGCCAGAGCCGAGCACGAGCCGAGCCTGGGGGCGACAAAAGGGATTTATCTTGTCACGCAGTCGGGTTGACCCGCCGTGATGAGTGTCGAAAATCAATGTCTGGCTCAGCAGCAGCAGCAGAGCGTGCGGGCATTTCCGGGTAGCTCTTCACACGTTCAACGGCATGAATAAGCAGGACCCCGTGACCCGCCCCCGTTGCCATGCGTAAGTTCAATCGAGAAAAAGAAAAAAAAAAATCAGACTTTGCACTTTGACCTGTCGGTTGTACACGCTGAGCTGCAAGCTGCTGACAACAGACCTGCTACTGTTTCTCGTGATGGTGAGGAGAAAAAGTAGATACAGACTTATTCACACAGGTGTGTGTGTGTGTGCATGCGCAGGAGAATGAGATGAACTGACGCACGTACAGGAATAAAGGGAAATAACTGTGGGTTAAAAAGGGAGATAAAAAACCTAAATTTGAAATTTAACGTATTGAATCAGTATATTTTCAGGTTGAGGACGGGTTATATTGTTACATCGAAGCAGCAAGGTCAACAACCGTGAAAAATACATCCTTGTGTATTGGCAGACATAACAAAATCAAGCAAAGTCTGTAAAAATGAGAGATTTTTCAAACTACAAAACTCAAAAGTTTCCTAGCATACACGGCCCTACTTTCACTCACCACTGTTCGCCAGTTACACGGAATGTGGAATGTTAATCGGTGATTAACATATTTTTAGAAATAGTATAATCCTATGTCAGAGGTCACAGACAGAAATAGAAAGAGAACAAATGATCTATATTGATGTTAAGGGTTGCTGAACATTTTCTAAGTTCTAACTATTCAAGAAAAATTCTTGCGAGAGATAGAGAAACTGTTCCATGTGATGTATGATATTTCTGGTGGTAAAAAAATACCATTCCAATCTGGTCAGCCGGCCCAGTCCTGGTTCTTGTCTGTGGTACCAGTGTATGGCAACATTTTTCATGTCGGTGATTTCACGAAATAACTCGCGCGCTAGTTTCCTTGCCTTAAGGATAAACAAGAAATCTCATTTTGAGTGAACCTCAGTTTAAATATCTGCCCTAATTTTCAGGGGGTCTTGAAAGATAGCTTTCCGAAGGCAGCAGCCAGAGAAATACAAAACAGCAAAGGACACAGCCCAGCGCTCAAGCGATTGGTTGAAGGGTGAAGGAGGAGAGCAGGATGCGTTCTGGTCCTCCTCCAGTTTCAATCTTTATTGCTGCACGTCTTCGTGCTTATGTCAGGGCCTTGTAAATGCCCACATCACACCCCATGCCATGCACCCCACCATGGCTAAGATTTGCCACTTGTGCGCCTCGCCCTCGCCTAGTCTGCCACCTCTCCTTCACTCACTCTCGTCTTCCTCGTCTCCAGCACGCTCTCCTTGTGACACAAGTGTTTTCTGGGAAGGTGAAAGTCTTGTGAAGATCCTAATTACCTACATTTTTATTCTCCATGGAACCACTTCTGCGCGTTTGGTGAGAGGTTCGGACCCATTCATGGAGAAGAAATGGCGGTCGTCGATGACGTCATCATTTTTTCTTCTCTTTTTCATTAGCATAGCTCACAGATGTTTTTTTCCCCACAACGGACAGATTTGGCTTCATGTGAAGAATTTTTCTTGGTAAAAATAACTACAGGGTCTTTGATGAGAAGCGACAAAGGCGTCATTGACCAGTATTAATGAAAAAAAATAACAACAACACATATATATATCAGCATTACCAGGGACAACCAGTGCGTTTCGGGATTAAATTTACGAGTGTGCCTGCTGGCTTTTTGTAAGATTGCATAAATAAAGACATGTACGTGTGTGGGAGATGGTTCGAGTGAGAGAGAGAGAAAGAGATAGGGAGGAGACAGAGAGCTCGGTAACTATGTGAAGCACAGGGAGGCTGGACGAGCTCGGTTACAACTCTCTTTTCACAATTTATCCAAACGGCGGAAGCTGGAAGCAGCCTGCTAGTGACCTCTTGGATCCAGCCAATCTCCATGGTTTAAGAAAGAGAAAGAAAACAAAAAGCAAGAACAAGGAGATCAAAAGCGAAGACAATGACAAGGAAAAAGGGAGAAATACAATCACACGTGGAAACAACAAAAACATCAATTGAAGACAAGCAAATCAAATCAAAATCAAAATCAAATCAAAACAGACTTTATTGTCTGCCCAGGAGGACAGAAATTTGTCTTTGCTCACATACCCATACAGACATTTAACAAACAGTTAGGAGTAAAAGTGAGGAGTAAAATAGTGTTGATTGCACCAGTCCATCAAGGCAGTGTATGTTTATCCTAACAACAAACCTTGGGTGACCAAGGGCCTAAAAGCACTGCTGAACAAAAAGAAACATTTGTTCATCACGGGCAGAAGCCCACGACAGAAGATTGTCCAAACAAAAAGCTTCTCCATTGTGAAGCCAAACCTGGAAAACTTACAGCTCCTTATCATCCTCGCAGCTTGTCTTAACTGACAGACAGAATTGCTCTTAATTTCACAGTTCACTGCTTTCTGGAATGACTTGACATTATCTCGATAGAAATGGATATCGGAGTCTGCCAACCTTGTTATCTCAGAAAGAAAAGCCCGATAAATTTGTTTACTGAACTGTTGGGCTTGTTCCGGATAAGCCGGTGCATCTTTTTCAGTGAAATTTAACTTTATCTTGTCAAGGCGATAGAATATCATTAACACTATAGTTCATTATGTGCACACACACACACACGCTATATTCATCGATGCATACTTAGTTCAGAACCATCCCCTGCCCTCCCACAATCACACAATTACACGCAAGTGCCGACACTCATGTCCATCAGTAAATTCTGTTTAGTGTCTGCGATTGTCGGTCTGCAGGACGAAGGTTTGTGGAGGTCTCTGTCAGACCAACCAACCTCCCTGGTGCACACAGCTTTTAGAGAAGTTCTTTAACAGCAGGTTTGACCCAAAGCACAGAAAAAAAACCAAAGTGACAAAGGCAAAATTACGATAAAATAAAAGAATGTCCTTTGGTGAGGGTTGTTTTTGCTTCCTCCCACATGTGACCAATCGCTGCGCGCTGAGACAGAAAGAAAGAGAGACCGAGGGTGGTTGGGGAGTGTGAGAATGATAGATACCGACAATTTATTGATATGTAATAGGAGGGAGTGGATGGGAGAGGACGAGTAAATCAGTTAGAGTGGTGCCTAATGTGTCTCGGTGTCTTCATGTGTCTTAGTGTGTCTACTGCTGCTGTTGTTTTTAATCAGGACCGGGTTATTGGTGAGCAGATGAATGACTACATCGAGTATCACTGAGATATTGATTCTGAAGCCAACGATGATGTCCGCTCGTACATGTCCCAGTCCTCGTGTACAGGTTGTACTAGTACATATACAATCCATCTGGTTTGGAACGGCCTTTAAAACAGTTTTTGAGTTCCTCATCAAACAGACTTCATCATCAGATTTCTTTGCTGGATGTCCTGGTCCTTGTTCAACATGATGACAGTAAAAAAATGACAGAAAAATGAAGTGGAACTAGAATGTAAAAGTCATCTTACTAGTGTTAGAAATAAGACAACTTTTACAGAATAAAAGGTCAAAATACTGAGATGTTCCACATTATCCTTGACATTCGAGAGCATTTTTCTGCATCTGATAAGACGAAAATAACTGATGAGATTTTTCTTTTAAAAAAAAAAGGAAAAATTGCTGACGAAAAGAGGAGATAAACTATAAGGACCTCCTATCTCTCATCTGCCCAATCCGTCTCTACTGACATTTAAACAGACGACAAGCGCTGAATGCTGGCCTCAGAGAACAGCTAGAGGGTAGAAGCATTGGTTAAAGATGAATTTACTGGCAACGAGGGTAAAAACCAAATGATTGAGCAGAAAATACACAAAAATATAAATTTTTTTTCAAAGTCGAGACCCTGGCTTCCAAAGATGTTTCAGGTCAAAACGTTTATTTTTCGCTGGAACTTACAGTTTAATTATTTTTCTCAAACAGCCTTTCATTTTTATTCCTTCCTTCTCTCTCTCTCTCTTTTCAGAAGAAGTATTCATGAAGTCGGTACTCGTGGACAAAATGGGGAGGTCAAGGGAAAACGACTTACGATGGACTGTCAAGACCCCGCAAATAATTCTTGATATTACTTTACTAGAGGCCATCATTTCTTGTTACTACAACCTCAGGGGTACAGGAGGACATGTGGAGTGTGGACGCCGCTTATAACTAATAAGACAAGACGCTTCCCCTTGATTTCTCCAGGGCAACGACTTCCCCTCGCTGGTGCCATGGAGTCAGGAGGAGTCAGGAGGAGCAATATTTAAAAGATGATCGTGTCCTGGGTTCAGATCTTGTCTCGAGCACACTGTTCTTTACATCATGTAGCCCCTGTTTACATGGCCGGGTATAAAGAATCAGTCTTATCCTTCTTGCAGGTTACATCATCTGAGGTCGGAGGTTAACAAAATGTTATGTGACTACTATCTACCCAGCTTTGAAACATACACTTTCTGTGTAACGGGGCCTACAATGTCAAAGCTTTAAAACCAGTCTTCAAACATGGAATCATGGGCGACTTTCCTTCACGTATGCCCCAAACACCCTCCGGAGACAGATAAGGAGAGAGTGGAGAAAGAAGGAGATAACATCTCTGATACCCTGGGTGTAACTGTCAGTGGTTTGACATAAAAGATACACAGATGTTTAAGGTTCAAAGAGCAGTATATCTTGTATGTTCAGTAAGTGTCTGAAACGTGTATACACGACCTGACGGAAACTTTCTCCGACCCATGTAAGAAGCTAAACATTAAAAATTTAAGATTTCGTGTAAAATTTATATCTCGTGGTACAGATGCCGGAAATATATTTAACATCCAGAGTTTTCTGTAAATGGAATGATGAATTGGAATGGTCACCTGGGTGTTCATGTGAAATTTGTCTCACGTGAAATTTGTATTTTATTGATATTGTTTACTGTTAGGTACCCTGTCATGATTTATAGACTGAAAGATATCTAAGCCGTCTGCTATGACTTCTAATGCACGGCAAACCACCTGACTAATTATTACTGTATCCAGCATTACAACATAATTAACAGTATCACTGCCAGCAGGCAAACCACGCCAGTTCCAGTCGTAATGGCCATGAATAAAACTAATTATCATACAATCTTCGATCTCCAATAGGCTGTATTCCGGACAGAGTAAGAATACTCAGGCAAATCCTGATGTCAGTGAGAGTATCTTCCAGGTTCTATTAGAATTTTCTGGTCTTTCGCCTACTCAGCCCCATCATTAAAAAAAATCATACCTGTAGACCTTTAAAGCCAGTTGATTCTTCACATCTGACCAGGATTTGGTTCATGAACTCGACAATGTTCACTGGTGTGCACTTGACCATCTAGAGGTTTAAGGGATTTTTAAATTAAAGCAAAAACTCGTACTTGAAACTACTGGCGGGTTTTTTTAATTAATGCTTCAAACACATTTTATATCCAGCAGCTCTATCCACTACTTCTGAAATATGGCGAGAAAGATTCTTGTCTTGCTTTCACACAGGCTGCTGAGCTCACTAGCTGCTAGCTGCTCACTTCTACTAGCTCCCCACCCTACCCACCCAGTCACAAAATACCTGTGGCTAAGTTGCTGTTAGTGCGAAGAACCTCAGACCACGTTTGCCTGGGTGCTGTCTAGCAATACCACCCTAGTGGTGCAGAACCTGTACATCCAGATGACCCTCCCATGCTACATGTCCTTCCAGAGGCGCGAGTGTGGCCCAGGGCTGCCAGGACTAAAAGCAGTTTTTTTTACTGAGTGAACGAGTTTTTATATTTCATTTGGGGCAAAGTGGATCAAAGGTTCCTCCATATTTGTCCTGTAAAGAAAGACCCCGAGGGCTGCATGTTTCCAGCCAGTGGCGCCGCTCAGCGGGTAGTTGTATATCCTGGGTTAGGTCACGCATGCGCAATCAATAGATTTTCGCGACTTCCTTGGGGAGGTTGCCGAGGTGGTCATCCATATTTCATGGCTTGAATCTTGAGCCGTGCCCTCTGGAAGCTCGCTACACAATCCTGTGAGTACAACCCTGTAAATACAATCCTGTAAGGACAACCCTGTAAGTACAATCCTGTATGTACACTCCTGTAAGTACAATCCTGTAAGTACAGCCCTGTAAGTACAATCCTGTAAATACAATCCTGTAAGTACAGCCCTGTAGTGTAGAGAGAAGACAGGATTACGCTAAAAATTACGATAAAGCGTTTCTTTAACTTAACCATCTTTTTTTTTTTATTTTATCTTTACTTTCTTTTTAATATTTAGCTTTGTATGTATTCTTTTATCTGTCATTTACATGTTTACATCAAATGTCATCTGCATTGAATTCGTTTTTTTGACCCTGGTGTTCTGTATGGATGAACTTCCCGGCGTAAAGAGCTTTGGGGGCTGAGAGAGAAGGGTATAAATCAGCGATTAGTCAAAACATGGTGTGGGAGGAATTCCCTCTTGGCACCCCATAAAAGCCAAAAGGTTTCATCCCTAAACAAGGTTCAAATGGCCATTTCAGCGAGCTTGGCTGCATGAAACTTCTTGCATTATGCATGACGCAATGGCTGGCATTTCCAACAATAAAATTTTAATTCACATTAAACGAAACCTAACTCTGTCTAAGCCATCACCTCACCCACCACATCTAGATATGCATTTATTTATTTTCTATTAACACTCTCAAGCATGTGATAGGTTCTCTTTTAGATGGTAGAAAGGAGGGAACCACCTTGGCGCCATTGAGAAGAGTTCAGAGGTTACGATGAGTTCTTTCCCTTAGAAGCTTTTTCTCCATCTCTCTCTCTATGCACTTTTTCTACTGGTGATGCCATTACCTCCCTCTCCTCCCATATCCTGCTTCCTCTGCACTTGAACGACCTCTCCCCTTGAATTCTCTGACAGATCCTGTTGTCAACAACGGTTCTCGCCTTGTTTTCCAGTGTCACTCCTCGGTCACTGTCCGGTGGAATTTTTCTCTCGACCTTCCCGGCGAGGTCAGAGATCCGTGACCCGTGCAGGACAGCCTTGACCGCGATAGAAAAGGACATGTCACCGATCCACCCGTGGCTTTCCGCTGCCTGTTAGCAGCCGGCCGCATGATTTGTCCTTTCCATGCTAATAGCACGAGCAATGGGAAGCAAATGTTTTCTGGAATGACCCTGCTACACACGGCTGAGACCATACATCCTTTCAATTGCATCGATCCGACATTTTATTCCAGCGCGCATCCTAGGGAGCAGCAGCGCACGTGAGGATGTCATTCTGCGTGTTGCAAGAAAAATGTGTTTTGCCTTCAAAGTGAGACATTTGTCCATGTCAGTTGAAACTGTCAGAGATTTTATCGCCACCCCTGGCGCTCCTCTATCAGTAAATCGATCTTTGTGCCACCCGGTCTAATCCACCATGCACACGCACGCACGTAAACACACACACACACAGACTGACACACACACACACGTATTCGCATATGCATTGCCACACAGGAATTTTCCGCCTATCGCCATACATCTGTAATAATGAGTGAATGTTTTTATTTCGGTGATAAACATACTGAGGTCAGTCGTCATTATTAGTCATACACAGCTGTATGGACATCATCTTTCGGCTGTTCAGTCCAACACAATGGCAAAATGTTACACCCGCTTTAAAAACTGAAAACTGGTATCAACAGATGAAAGACAAAAACTTCGCATTAACATATTTTTCCAAAGCTGAATATCAACTTTGCTCGTGATGCAGTAATTATTTTTCTGTTTCAATAAAGCAACTTCTTATTTGTATGCATCATATAGAAACACTGAAGCTTTACTCCGATCTTACGATCAGTTTGCTTGCGATGTAAAAAAAAAAAAAAAAGATCTTCCTGGTTTGGTGACAATGGCATTTTATTTACAAATATACCATTGTCACCTGACACACATATCTTGTATTAATGAAGGCGGAAATTAAGTTTCATCATCCAGTGACTACGTAGACAGAACTTTGAGTAGTCCATCGTGTCCTGATGGACAAAGAGACAGGTAAAAGAGGAGGTAGGAGGTCATCTTATAATCGTTTTTTTAAATATATCGGTGTCACCTTGCTCTTCTACCTACATCAGATACCCGTTCCCATACCCAGGTACGCTGGTATCAAAGTAGCGTGCGTTCCTTCGGGTTTGGACTCCTTCGACTTAACCATCGGGTTCTGCGATTCCTCGCGAAAAGGAAGATGAAACATGAATGTGCAATTTTTTGGACCCTAAGAGAGGAATAAAAACATATGGGGTAATGTAACAACCAGTTTCAAGAGAATGGATGGCATCCAGATACCTACAGCAATGGCGGGATTGGCCAGCAGATGGCAGTTTACCACGGGCGGCACAGACTTGATGACGCAGGTCGCAAAATGTCTGAAGGAAGGTAGGTTCTAACGGCTTGATTAACCCGGCAGTCTTATTGGTCCTTGGGTACAGTGAATGTGTGTGGAACATGGAATGCAGCCACTATGTAGTCATTCCATTACACATCTTAGAATTAAATCGATGTACAATCTAACCGGAGGTAGGTAGCCAGAGAAAGTAGGAGAAATGTACAAATGAAAAAAAAAAACAACAAAAGGAAGAAGAGAACTGTTTAAAAAAACAAACACCTTTATATAATATATTAATTACCTAGATTTACACTGCACTATTTTTAACTTTTGTTTTTCTAAAATCCTCATTTAGTACAGAAAAGGCAAAAATTTTAGGTTCAATTTGATATTTCCATTTTTAGAGAAACAGAGATACATTTATTCAGTTTCTTTCTTTCTCCCTTTCCGTCTCTCAATGAACAAAATAATGGGAAAGTTTACGCAAGTATGCACATGGAAAGAAAGAAAGGAAGAAACTGCAACTATCAGGTCAGACACAAATAAAGAGAATGTGTTAAACTTGATTATTTGGTGGTCACCAGTGTCAGTGTAACATTCATGATTTGGCGGTGTTTAGAGAATTCCTCTAAGTGTCGACCTTTCTGGAAAATGTGGTGGACTGGCGTTTCTCTGTCTTCACAACTGTTTGCAGTCGGACATTAATTACTGTTGCTATGCTAGAAAGTGGGTTTTCTTCTCAAGAGTCCAACTAAAAGCGCAGTCTGACATATGTGATATAAAGAAACAAATCACCACGATGACAAAATTACACGCGCAAGCACTGAGGACTGAAATAAAGCGGAAAGACCTAGAATAGAAAAAAGAGTTTATGAACTAGGGCATGAGGACAGGGATGCCTATAAAATATTCTAAGTGTGCATGTGACTGAATAGTTTGAAAGGATTCAGCAAACTAACCACGGAAGCCTTTAGTGTAACTTCAGACGACAGTCCCGTGAAACACCGCCTCGATCACTCCTGTCAATATTAGTTCTCATTGACCAACATTTTGCCAATATGGTCGGCTGGCCACCTCCATTTTTAAATACCAACTACGAATTTTCTATTAAGCACTAACTTTCTGTAGCTTTGAGGAGTTCATTATGATTCTTATACGACTTGACATTAGGTCCGTTTTCAACAGATAATCAACGGCAGACATGCTGACAATAATCTCAACTGACTGAATATCAAATCAACTAATTAACTGTGTAATTACTGAATAAAGGAAAGGATGTGGCACTCGTGTCGCTCACATGGGAAACGAAAAGATAGACTAAAGGACTAGATCGCCACTTCGTTTTATTTTTGAAATGTTTTTCGTACTTATAATGGCGGCTTGAATCGCATTTTTTGAAGGGGTTGGAGGGTAGAGAGAAAAAAATTTTAGGTATTATTTCTAACAACCTAACATCACTAAATAAATGGATTTACAATCTAAATGGAGGTAGCTGGCCAGAGAAAGTAGGAGAAATGAACGAAGGAAAAACAAACAAACAAACTAGAGAACTAATGAGTGGTGTAACGGTTTGGTAGGCTGTCACTTCTGCGTTCAAATCCCGTGGTTTCACTAGAACAGTTTATCCAAACAATCTCAATGGACGGTAACTCACTGACAGAAACACAAGTGGAGTCGGACAGCAACCGTCTGGCAACTGCATTACTCGCTCCCGCCATCATTTGATTGTATCTATGCATCAACCTTTTCATATTTGTTCAGACGTAGTGGGTGGATGTTGGGAAACGGCAGGGTGGATACTACTGGTACAATAGCAGCGAGACTACAACAACAATGCCCTCCCCACTCCACCCCCACGTTGAAGAATCAGATGACGAACAATGACCATAATTTAAAGGACAACACAAGTGAACATTTTTTGCTCGGGTTAAATTCGTTTTTAAAAAAATAATTCCCCCAAAATATGAGTCCACAATTAAGCTTAATTTCCAAGATAAAAGCCTTTAAATATCAACATTTTCATCAGTCTCAAAGAAAGCAGAAGAAAACTACTCTCATACACTGGAGAGTCTGTTACACGCCAGTAGTGTTTGTAACAGTGAGTGTGGCTCAGTTCACCAATCATATTCATGTCTTCGAGTCAAATAAAAAAAATCGAATAGGTTCTCAAGCAGCAATTTCTTTGCCCAGAAAATGAAACTGTTGATTTTGGAATACATCCCGACAGATTCAAAATTTATTTAGAAACATCGACTGAGGTTAAGATTTGTGCTGGATATGGATACGACTGATGATGTGTGTGTGTGACTGTGTCACGATGTTACTTGGAGACCAGATGGTGTAGAAACCGTCCATGTTGAATTTCTGATGCTTGGTCTTTGTTTAAGCTTTTCACCAACAATGGGAGTTTGTTGATAGAGCTCGTGCTTTGGTATGGTTGGCACTGCTGTAGGAAGATCTCTGTATTTACACATTGTGAACAAAGTTAATCCAAGTTTGTTGCCTTTATCTTTAGGATTTTATAAATGACTACAAACGCCATCTGAGTGTCGAGGAGAGCACTCAGCAACAGCACATTGTGTCCTGGTCTGTTTTCTTTTACAAAGAATTGCATCTTTCCTCTTCGAATTCAGCTTATGCAGACATCGCTATTTTTAGAAATACTTTCCTTTCTTCACTTCCTGTCTTCTTGACAAATCCAGATGTGATTAAGAGAAAAACATTAATGTTTGTCATAGCATACCACCGGAATAACTTGTGTGACACTTTATGCTCTATTTCCAGCCATGTTCGCTGAGCGTTTGCGTTGTCCTTTAACATCAGCAAGATGAGATCCAGCGTAACACACTTTGTCATCGCGTCACCATTGGCAACGGGTCCCGGCTCTCAGGAGTCTCTCGCGTCTCCACGTGACCAGCCGAGCTATTTCGAGAACGGTTAGTCACGAAAGTTTGAAATTATTCACGACGATGGCTACATCACACGGTGCGTACTAAAAAAAATAAATAAATAAATAATAAAAAATAAATAAATAAAAGGCTTTCCTGTGAAAGTTGTGTTACGTAAACAACGCGCAAAACTTATTGAGAGAGATTTGATGTCAGAGCGAGAAACTGATTTTTTTAACTAATAGAACATCTCTGCCGACAAGCAAAAGCAGCTTTACATGGATTTCATCCTTGCATTTCGATTCGCGTTCATGCTCTTTGATTGCAGGCTTTTCAGTAGTTCTACTCCGCCTGTCTGGACTGACAATGAAAAATACTGGTGATTGGATTCAGAGCATGCCTTCCAGTAAGAGACAATTGATTTTGTGACTATAAAGCTGAGAGACATAGAGAGGCCGAGACAATCACAGAGGCACAGAGGGGCGGGGAAACAACCAGAAATAAAAATAAATCAAATGAAAGGAGTTTGTTGTTCAGGATACACAACATTTTAATAACAAAGAACTGAATTAAGGCAAAAAGAGATGACTAAACATTAATGCGAAATTAAACAACGAGTCTGCGATAAATGAGCGAGAGAGAGAGGGAGAGAAAGAGATATATGTGAGGACGAGTGGAACCACTCTGATATTCCAGCCTGCATTTTCCCAGGTCGTGTGTACTGTGGAGGTTCAGGAAATGTTCCTATTAGCTGTGGAAAATGCAAATGCAGGCGGTGTCGGTATCAATATTAATATAAACAATAAATAAATGACGACGCTGCCAATGCTCACCGCACCTAGAGAGACAGGTGGACTAATAAGCAGACCGGAAGTCACTGCAGTCTGTCCCGGCGCTGCCACACCATAATGCTTGGCTCTCGTTAACCCCTTACGTCAGCGGTGTACAACAGGGTTAATGCGCTGGACTAACAAGCACAGAGAGAAAAAAAGAGAAAATAAAGAAAGAAAAGCACAATTAGCACAATTGTTGTTTATTCTACGCACGTCGGGGAGCGCAAGCACAAACGGAGAAAGACGAGGGTTGGGTCTGTAGACATTGATTTGCAGGCGCGGCTCGTGGTGGTGTAGTTGACTACGTCACGATGGTGGCCAGTGCTTCAGTCGCTGTTGTCATCAAGTCTCGCGGTCTGCCAGCCGCGCGCTGTCATGTCCGACTCTCGTGCGCCATTCCGTCCGTGCTGACTGAAATATTTCACCACGAGGCTGGTGGTCGAGGTCTGTGACTAATGAGTACTTTGCCGAGCGATGATTATGGCGGACACAGTGTAGTAAACGAAGGCAAGCGTGTGAACGGGGCTGCGATTTTTTTTTTTTTTTTTGTTTTTGTAATGACAACACGAGCACAACATTTTTCTTTATGATCGGATTAAAGTTCCTTTTAAAGTAATAATTCCGGAAATATGAGTACACCATTATGATTAATTTTCATAATTTAATTATCGTAATTGGTTTTAACAGTTCGTGATCTTTTACTGCTATAAGAAGAAAATCTCTTCATTTTATTAAAAGTTCAACTTTCTTATATTCCACGTGACTGGATAATAATCGAAATACAGACAAAAAATTTACAGCCTATGATTTACATAAATAAATGAACCTCTACCATCTCGTTCACTCTGGTTTTACGATGTTCAAGTCAGCCAGTCGTTAAGCCAGCAATCAACCAATCGCAGAAAGGGATCTGCCTGTGAGCTAAATTAGCCTGCGGAGCTAAATGACCATGCACAATAGACTAGCATTAGCCTGCGCATCACAATGACCCACAGGCTAAATTAACATTCGCAATATAACGGATCGCCTGCGCAGTAGATCGATGTTTTAATACAAGCAGCATCGTCACATGTTCAGAGGATGGGAGGATGGAAGTAGTGGGAGGGAGGAAGGATGGCGAGCAAACATCGTTCCCTCCCAGTGGCGTCTTTTGCGAGGGCGCTTTTCAAAGATAACGAATTCGACGAAAATTGACTTCGACGATCCGTGACAAGCGATGTCTCGAGCGCACGAGCGGCGAGGTTGTCACGCTGTCTGCCCTCTGCCCGGCGATGACCGATGAGGAGTGTGCCTGGGTAGGCCTGGTGCCTGGTGTCTATACCAGGGTGGCCGGAAAAACATCCTCGCCACCCTCACTTTGTGGCCGTCAGACTTGAGTGTTTACCTCGCTGTTCCCGCCTGCACCCGTCTAGCACCCGTTGAAAATGAGAAGAACAATCAATACATCAGGCGCCCGACAGAAACCCCAAGACAGACTGACAGAAAAATGACCGGCCACGGATGTTTGGCGGTGCTTCTGGTAAAAATCGCCATCGCCTGCGGTGACAAATATCATGATTTACTTCCCAATTATTTTAAGAGTTTTATGATTAATACCAGCGAGGAGCAGCTACACAAAGCACCGGAAACAAACAAGACTGGACCGAGTTTAAGTTGCAGGTAAACATCAGGTAAATAAGTACAACGAGGGATCAGAGGGAGTGAGAGAGGGATGCAGAGAGAGGAAGGGGAGAATCGATCGGTGCGGTGTGTAGGTCAAAAGTCGTTTGGTGCATTATGTAGGTCAAAGGTCGATTGGGAAGCTGGACAGAAGGACGGGTGGAGTGACTTGAAGAAGGATCAAGAGAAAGAAAGAGAAAGGAAAGAAGAGAAAGATCAGGTAAAATGAAGATAAATAGACACAACAAAAACAAAGAAAATTTTGTGGCCTACTAGTCTTCGAAGATATCTCGTTCTCTTTATAAAAGAGTACTTTTTTTAAAAAAAGACTTAACTGTTTAAAAACTGAATGGTCTTGATCACATTGACAACGACAAATGTGATCAGACAAACAGTTACATTGTGTACAGCAGTGTGCGTCAGATGTTTAGTTGGTGTATCCAGTTGGTGTCAGATAATGTGACAGTATGTCGGTGTGTCAGACTGTGACTATGCGTTCCCCGCAGTCCAACATTTGTTCAAAAAGTTTGAAAAAAAACATCAGACACAGACCAATGAGCTTGTCAAACATTTCTGACGCCTGGCGCGCAACAAGATTAGTCACCCGGATGCGAGGCAGTCAGCTTGACTGGGGTAGACACCCTGTCCACAGGTCATGCAGTCGTCCTCAGACATTCTAGTCTGTGTGTCTGTGTATCTGTGTATCTGCGACTGTGTCTGCCTGCCTCCCACACCCTTTGTTTACCCATTAAATCTCTTTAACATTTGTTTACTCCGGGTGAGATTACCCAAATATTTCCATAATTTAAATATCCAATACGTCAAATAAGTTTTTCGACTCGATAAAAGAAAGAGAGAAAGAAAAAAAAAATAGCGGCCAATCAAGTAAACAAATAAACTTTATGTTTGTATTATTTGTAAACAGAGAGACAGACAGATCATCATGGTAATCAAGGGATGAAGGTGTCACACTCACACATGCCGGTGACCCCGAGCGCCTAGTATCCACAGGAAGCCCACACAACGAGCGAAGCACCGAAGCTTTGCAGCTGTCTGCACATCTCTCCCCAGACCTGCATGCAGCTCCCCCGTAGTAACAACACCGCAGCCATACCCGTGCTGGCTTCACCAAACCTCACACAGTCGATGTTCAAGTTGCCAGCGGCGCCCGGCGCTAGAAGACAGCCCGCCTGTGTTTGGTCTGGAACCTTGCAGCAACTCTGGCACAAACTCACAATGTCCTGTCCTGTACTGAGAGTTACCTCCTCTTGTGTGGTCAGCTGCTGTCCAGGGTAGCTCGTCCTGCCAGCCAAGCCATCACTAGCAGAATGGCTTAGAGTTCCCTGCTTCCTGGAGGCTCTTAGACTGGCTCCAGCAACAAGTGTTAAACCTACAATAACTCGGAATCAATAACTGCATTTCTTCAATGGCTGGCAGCCAGTCACACACTCACTCACTCACAGAGTGAGGAAGAGAAAGAAAGATCGGAAGGCAAAGATGCAGCTGCGAGCAGACAGTTGTTTGCTTGACTTCACCGGAAAATTCCAGGCGCGGTTCCTGTTCAGAAGTACTTGTGTGTTAGCACTTGCGATCACTTTGTTTTGCTTTGCAGCTGACACACGAGACACGACAAACCCTCCAAATTATCCCAGGACTACTTTTTGACCACCGAGTTTGCTCCCGTGGTAAGGAATGTTGTCTTTTCTAAGAGCCGAGGTCCAAACCTTCCTGTCCACTCTTCTGCCACGCGCGCGCGTGTGTGGTGTCTGACTGGCAGGTCGGCTGAACGGAAGCATCGAGGCACGTTTCCACCAGCCTGTGGGACACTGGCGCTCTTACCTTTGGACAGCGCGACTAGAAACCGTTGGATTCAAAGCCACACACACACACTCGCACGTGGCTTTGTGTGTGTGTAAGAGAGAGTGGGTGTGTGGACACGCACGCACACGTCCGGCATTAGAGACAAAATTCCACTGATGCATACTCAATGCTCGAGGCAGTGGTGTGGAACGGCTCGCTTTACTCAGTAGAGTGTGTCAAGGTTCAGAGACTGGCAGCTAGGGACGGGGTGGGAAGTATGTGGGTTGTCGGGTGGGTTAACAAGACTCAACAGGAAATTACGTGTGTGAGAGAAAGAGAGCAGAGAAAATGTGTTTCTTTGCCTTAAATTACAGTTTTTCCCGAGTTTAACGAGTCGCCATGCGTGCAGCAGGCGGTAGTCGCTGACCTGCAGTCCCATCAATACTAGAGCTGTGTGTTCAAGTCTCTGGTTGGTACCAGTACATAATCGACTCGTTTTTTCAGTGGGAACTCACTGCCTGCTGGCTGTGTTGTGCTGCGCCGTGCTGCAGAGCCTTACTGGACGGCCGTGCGACAGTCTCATGGAAGCTGCGACGTGCCCCGCTGCACGTGCTGTACCAACTGGTCTACAACAGCGCCACCAGCGGAACGAGGGAAAAGTATGGGCAGCAACTCTTCTGGTGCACAGAGAGAAAGAGAATGGGGGAGGAGGGACTGACAGAGAAGGGCATAGAAGAATGAAATAGCGCAAACATAAGAAAGAAATTTTAAAAAAGAGAAAGACAAACCTGAGGACAAAGACATACTAGACAAACACAAACATAAACCCAGACAGGTAAATGTCAGCGTGTCGAGTACACATTACACGTTTGCTAATAAGCATCACGGCGGAGCTCGGATGCTGTGCTTAATATGGTAGAATGTTCTAGGGATTTTCTTGCGAACAGTCTGGAGTGTGCTGTTGATATATAGTTGATAATACCATTTTTTAATTTAAAAATTTTTTAAAAATATTTTAATATTTTTTAAATTAAAGATTTATTCCTACATTAGGCTACTGGCTTTTATAAAGTTCATTTGGGTTGAAGTAAGGAAAAATAAAGAACAAAAGCAAATAGTGTATTCACACTTTCCTCACCCATTTCATACTGACTTAAACATCACGAGCTCACACATTAGCACTTAACTGCTGCAAAAAAACCAAAATCTTTCAAGAATGACATTCCATTATTAGTTTTCAATAAATGCTAGTTGTAAGCAAGGATCTGTGTTTATTGTTGTTACAGCACTTCCGGCAGTGACACTCAACTTTTGACAGAATATGCCTTGTATGCAGGAAGTAATACAAAAGATAAATTTCGATAATTGAATAAAGTTGGGAATTCAGCCGACTAAATGTTTTAGTCTCATGAGAACTACTCGAGATAATTCTCCCACAGACTTGTCTGCACTGCTTGTTTTCCTCCAGCATCCAGACCTTGACCCTCGTGGACAGGGAGGGGAGATGAGGGGCGGGGCGGGCAGCATCCTCACTCGAAATGTTCCAGAAATCAGATCCCTCTATGTTCTTCGATGGCTTTATCTTTCACATTTTTTTTTCTTCTTTTTTTCAAGTCTTTGCCAAAGGTCGTTAGCGATGAAGACAGGAACATACCAGAACCGATCTGAATTTAAATTAGGGGTACTACAGGTGGCTGGGTTCTGGACCATGCAGTGTGACAGGAAGGTCAAGGGAAAAAGAGAGTTTTGCGTGTGTTCATCATTTTCGCGTTTGTGAGAACACAGAACGGAGCTTTGATAGTCATTAGGACAGCGATGGCTGATGCTGTCACTACCACCGTCCCTACTTCTGCTGCTGATGGCACCAGTCTGCAGCCTGTGACCTCCAGGATAACAAAGCAGCCGTAACGAGGGCATCGACCGTGCAGCAAACATGGCCGCCTGAGGGCGCGTCACGCCTGAGTACGTCACGCGGGTCACTGAGTTCCGCATCAGCGAGTACGTGGTGTTGTGATGTTCCTGCAGTTTTACAGACCGGCCTCTAGCTACCGATACCTGTAAAAAGCGCCAAACATTCAGGCTGGTCTTTAAGAATGTGATGAACGCAGCCTGGCAAGCAGGTTCACGCCATTTTGGCAGTGCCAGCACGATGCCTGCAGACTGCATACTTTGTTTACAGTAAACACTGTTTACAGTACACTCGCACTTGTGTTTACACATACTGAGTTCTTTACATTATGCCCAGTTTTGTTTTTTTTTATGAACAGGCTGGTTAGAGAAATCGTTGCTTAAAGGACTACTAGGATGAACAATTTTCTCCAACTATTAAGTAAAGGTCAGCAAACTATAATTCCCCAAATCTGGGTGAACTCATCCCGTTCTTTAGATACACTCCAGAAAAATCCTGTACAGCAAAAAGGTCAACAACAGCTTCAGTAAAGTACAAGAATGTTGTTACATTGTGATGACTTTAGTGGGCTGGGAACCTATGTTAAAATTACAGACATCGTGACCTCTGTTTTGACCTCTTTTTGATGAATATATTAGTCAGGGGAGCAATTTATCCAAACTTGTGGAAACTAGTTTGCATCATCAAACGTATGAATGCCATCGTGCGGTTACTTGAAATATGTATTTGGCACTAGAACCTGGCTCTCGACCGTTTGTTTGTCTTGCCAGTGCCTGCACGTGTCGCTCTGATTACATTCTGAAATTCCGAGAATGCGAAGGTTGTTTTTTTTCTCATGGAAATACCGAGGCTTGAGAAACCAGAGTAAATGGTGTACTTCTGACTCGTGGTGGGAGGACATGGAAAGACCGCACGTGGGTGTTTTTTAGAAGTGTTTCCCGTCCTGATTAATCCATTAACACGGTGCTCCTCACCTGTGAGGACTTTCTTAGCGCGTGGAGGAGTGAGGAGTGTTGGGAGGAGATGAGGGAGGAACACCTCGTGACGTCATCGTTAAGCGATCCGTCTGTGTGTTATCTGATGTCCACTGTGCTCGGTATCTACATACATACACTGAACTATGAACGTTTAATACTAGGGTGCTTGCTCTGTCTCTCTCACAGACACACACAGATAACCACACGCACGTACGCACACAAAGAGAGTGACCTGCCCTTTCTCCGCTGAATTTCATCGGAACGAAGTCTGTTCTTCGTTCGACTTCGTGCTAAGGAGGAAAAATATAAATAAAACAACGGACAGGGATTTGAAAAAAAATGAGCGAGGAGATGGTTGCTTGGCATGCTTGCCCCCAGACTGTCCTGGCACTGATTGTG
Organism: Pomacea canaliculata; assembly: GCF_003073045.1. NCBI lineage: Eukaryota > Metazoa > Mollusca > Gastropoda > Architaenioglossa > Ampullariidae > Pomacea > Pomacea canaliculata. The sequence continues at coordinate 11,212,050 of NC_037594.1, read as the reverse complement.
TTTGGTATAGAGATGAATGGGGCCACCATCACGTGCTTGGGGCTGCCGTGGGGGAGGGGATGGAGATGGAAGAGGAAGAGGAGGGACGTTGGAGTGGGGGGTGAGGCTGCAGCGGGTGCTACTTTCTCCTTCCCATCAGCACCCATGCGATCGATGCCGTGAGCCTCCCACAAGTTAAGCATCTATCCGATGATGTGCAACGAAAGCTCGCGCAGACCCCACCCCCAACCCTTCCCCTCCCTCGTCGCCTGCAAACAGAGCGAGGTTGACGCCTGCGTTCTCGTAAACAATCCGCCTCCTCCTTTTCTCTTTTTTTCTCCACTCTCAGGGTCCAGCTACCCTGCGAGTGACCCGTTCGGGAGCCCAGCCACCCTGCGGGTCACAGATGCTTGTGGCTTCGTGTGCAGCGAGGGAGGACTCCAGACATGCTGTCTCCGCAGCCGAGGGGGAGTCAATCCCTGCAGCTGCTGACCTCTGTGAACTGCACTGGGTGACAAGCAGTCCTCCCCCAACTCACGGGTGAAATGTGCTGCTTGATCAGGGTACTCGCTGACCTCCGACCTCACACTTTGTCTGCCACGACTGTGGTCAACATCCTTGTACCTGAAGTCAACTGCGCAGATACAAATCTTTAAAATGTCGGACTGGAATTCTCAAATATTTTGAAGAATCATGCAGTCTGTCAGGCTTGGTTCTTGTCGAGATCAGAGGGTAAAATGTAGGTATGATTGATGGAAATCTGACAAAAAGCAGCCCTGATAGACTAGCCCCCGACACACATCCCATGAAAAAAACAAAACTTCGTTGTTATTGAAAGATGCCGACGGACGTAACCTGGACAGATAGGAAGGAGGGACAGACAAAAGGATGTTCTGACTTGCAAGGACTGGAATCAATAAACTATTTTAAAGTAGCTCGGCGCCATACTCTACATGGCCCCATTGACAGATGGAACACACACACGGAGATGATGGATGAGAACGTGATCGCTCCAGGCCACATCTTCTGCTGCTGTGCTGTCTTCCTCCATGCAAGCAGCCTGCACGAACCAGAGCAGATGAAACATGAGGCCTGTGTCTGGCAGCGAGACAATAAAATACTCAAAGACTGCATCTTGCCTACAGTCTGCCTACCATCAACCTGACTCCAGCTTTTCTTGGTGGTTCAGACAGTGTCCGTATCTTGGGTAAGGATGCGGACATTTTAGGAGAATGGAAAAATCTGTATCATTTCATCCTTCTGATATGTCCACTGGACTCTGGAGGGGTCACTGAATCTTCTCCCTTCTTTGTCCATTCGAATAATCACGAAAGGTAAACGCATCGTAAGGAGAGGACACAAGGTGCCTAGACAAGGTGAACCACTTATATCCGCTGCCCCTAGGACAACTAGGTATCGGATCCTTTACGCTTCTTTTGACAAGAAATTTTTCCCGTTGGGTAGCAGAGAGAGTTTCCGGATTGCTACAGTTTGTACGTGTGTCTGTGTGTGTGCACATGTCTACATACACTCATCCCGCCACTCATTCCTGTCCTCACTGTGTATGTTCCTCACCAATCTCACCACAACCAAAACATTAGTGTGGCAGCTGTAGGAGCCTGTGCTAAGTAGCACCACCACCACTACCACCACCACCACCACCACCACCACCACACCACACCACCACCACCACCACCACCACCACCACCACCACCAGCAGCAGCAGCAGCAGCGGAACATCTTTGCTTGCAGCAGATCGATGGTGTGGCGGCATTAACGGTAGACTGCACTTGGATGCCGGGCTTTGAGTACGAGTGTTGGTGAACTGTAACTACAGACTGTCAGAGTCCTCGCCACTCACATCCTCAGACACTGTCCTGCATGGCCGAGGGTCAGTTATCTCTCTAAACAACATCCATGCTAAAGTTGCAATTTTTTTATACAAGGTGCTGCCGTATTTACGATCATAAAAGAAGCCAGAACCAAAGCAGCATCTTAAATAACTGACAGGTATTTTTTAAAGTTCATATTCTGAAGAGGCTGAGATTTTTGTAGAGGAAGAAGAAGAGCAGACGATGTTTAAGGCAAGCGCACGATACAAAACAAACATCGTTCAAGAATGGACATTAATGCAAAACACTTGTTTCCCCATCTTAGAACACATATACAGTATTTCTATAAACACAACAGCCTTAGAGTGACTAGAAGAGAGGGATGTCAATCTTTTAAAGTAGACTTTGTTGCCTTCTTAGAATTCTCAAGTGGATGTAGAGGATCAATGAGATGACAGGAAAATTTTAGGGCTAAAATGTGATAAATATGTACGATTATAAGACTTTGTAAAAGAGTTTTGTTACCAACAGAGTTGCTGTTTCGATGATAACTGATGGGTTTAAGTACAAGAATATCTAACATGTTACATGGCCACCATATGTTTGGAAGAAGAAAAAAAAACTAAGGAGAAGGAACGGGATGAGAAGATTGCCTTCACCAACAGTAGAACCGACAAAAAGTTTTTGAGAGAAAGGAAAGGTGACCACAAAGTAGAAAAAAAAACTAATGAGGTCTCTAAAAACATCTAGGGGAAGTACAAAAAGACAGGCAGCCTCTGATCATAAAAATTCTCCAGTCAGCATTATTTCAAAGACGTTAGTAATGACAGATCCTTGAGGTACAAGAAACTTTGGGCAGAAACTTTGAAATGGCAAAAAACTGTTTTTGTTCCCATTGATTGCAGGCAAGAGGGGGACAACTAAATTACACTGTGAACAGGACAGCAGGAAGCTGTGTTGCTCAATTTTGAGTTTGGATAATGACATGCTGGTCATTAAGACAACCTAAAGCACCGCAGTTACTGTGCAGAATGAACTGGATTCCCTACAAATTGCAGAAAGTCAAAGATTATTTAGCTTTTTCCTATTTCTAGTTCGTGTTCTGTAAAATCTACCCGAATTACTCAAACAATAATAATGACGACGATGACGATGACGATGACGATGACGATGACTTATATAGCACACAATAAGTGTAAAATCCAGAATCAATGCTTCTGTAAAAGGAAGAAGCAAATAAATGAAGACCATTTCATTCAGGAAGGCAAAATCGAAACATTGAAGCTTACAGGTGGTTATGGTCTGATTTAGAAACGAAGAAAATATTGCTGGGGATTATTTTAAAATATACCTGTCAGCTTGACAAATTGTTTACTGCATAACCGTGCGGTCGTAGTTCCAGAGCGAGAAAATAAAGGTTGGAACAGATGAGGAAACACTGAACAGAGAGATGGACTGCAATGAGAATAGACAGACGGACAGACAGGTAGACAGACAGACAGACAGAGGTAAAATAAACTGGCAGTGAGATTCATACTTCTCTGCTGACACTTTTCCATTTTAAAACCTCGCACTAGGTGTATTACAACAATACCTTCTTCCACTTTGGAAGAACCATCTTGGTGAAGCAGTCATCATCTGGCTCGTGCGGTCGTCCTCCAGTCATTGTTGTGATGACTAGCCCCATGTTCTCCCTGAGATGTTGTTGGCAACCGCTTTAAACTTCAGCTTAGGCTTCAGTAGAATACATCTCAAATTTATTGTGGGATAGGCTTCAAGGTGGACTAACAGCAGGACCATTTCAACAAAGTCGACACACATGCATGGCCCACCTCAACTAAACATTCATCATAAGCGAGTTCATGTCCAGCAAGCCGGCTCTCTAGAGGACTTCCTCCATTGGGATGCTGGTCCTACCCATAATGCTGTGCAGGCATCGTTAACCAAGTTTCTGGAATAATCTGTCAGGTTTTCTGCGTAATAAGAATATGTATGGGGATTCAGGTCAATATGAGACAGTGTTTGCTTTTTTATTATGTGTTGCGTGTGTGAGTTTTGTGTGGTGTGTATGTGGGTGGGTTTGGGTGTGTGTGCGGGTGTGACTTGTCTGTGTCGGGGACTCTCATATTTTCTCTGTACTTTAAAGAAACATACGATTTGATTATGTGGTTCAAAACCCTCATGATACTAAGGTTAATCGAGTGTCTAGGTTATGAACATGTGTGGGAGCCGCACAGTTGGCCTTATTTGCTTTATACTTTTTATTCATCGTGTATCAGTCGAAGATTATTTCCTTCATAGTCATACGTAAATCTCACGCAACCATTCATTACCGTTATCTAAATCAGCCAGGTGTTATAATTGCGGTTCACAAATACAACTTGAAATAAAGTTCTTTTCTCAGGAGTACCACAGTGCAGACAGAAGCAAGATGCGAACCATACAAGGTCCAGGCTGCAATGGACTTCCCTTTACTTCTTAGTTTTCTTGTGTGTGGACCCAATGAGGACACAGCCCCGCTGGGTGCGACTGGTGCGCAAGCCGCAATCAATGACTCATTAACCGGTGAGATTTGATCTCCCACTGCCAGCCACACCGAGTGCGCCCGTGGGCCCCCCGTTCACAGGTGAGGCGTTCAGCCATCGATCACAGGTAAAGACTTGCTCTGCCGCCTGCCACACCGCGGCGCCACCCGAGGTGGGAGTCGGTCTCGGGGTTTCTTTCCTTCAGCCTGCAGGAGCTGACACTGTGTGCCCCAGAGGACAGCTGCTACCTGAGTGTCAAAGCAATTGTTACCTGGCAGACAGTCAAGGTAACCCAGATCTTAAGAAAGGGATAAAAGTAACAGCAATGGCCTAAATAATGGAATAATTTGCAATCAGTTTTTAAGGTTTGACAGCAAAGCGATGCTCCAGAACCCGATGAAAGAAGGGGTTAAATGTCATTTTTAAAAAATAAACCAGAAAGAGAAAAAGGCTTGTGTCGCACGGGTATCGAACCAACGTCCTCCGGGTTTAGATGCCAGTGTCTAACCATATGGTTATCCGCTTCTCCATCAGGAAAAACGAGTGTCCTGTGATCAAGAGGTGATGAAAAAGAAATAACTCCATAAACGAAATAAATGTTATCTCGGAAAGAAAAACATCAAATTATTATTAGGAAGCCTTTGGTCTGCCCTCTGTGTGTCACTGCTCATAAAAGTCTCGTTTGAAATCACTTGACACCTTGTTGCTGTATAATGTTTGCATCTTTATTAGTTTAACACTTTCCTACATCACAAGCAAACTCTCACAGAAGTTCTACCAAATTTTCATTGCCAGTGCTCGGTCCAAATCCTCGTCACGACCTCTGAAGCAAAAGCATCGCACCTCGTCCCTCGAGACCTCCTCTGTAGTCTCTCTCCATGTGCTGGGAGGTCTGTCCTGGCACTAATGCGGTTAGTGGAGGTACCCCAGCAAAGTGGGACACCAGCAAAGTGGCATATGCTCTCGTTATACAGTGTGACTATCCTGTTCATGAATATTTCAGATGAAGACAAAATGATGTGGTCTCTGGTCTCGGCATATTCCAGTCTGTCTGTCTGTGTCAAGTGCATGGCAGAGAAATTGTCCGCAGCCATTCATCCTCACACACACATCAGGACTTTAAACTGACAGACATTTATTGAACAAACATTGTCACGCCAAACAAGGTTTTGTTTTCTTTTTTTCTTCCATATTTCCGACGGTTGGTCTGATTATTTTTTTATTTGATTTTATTGGTTGTCTTGTTTCCGTGCTTACATTTCTTTCATTCTTGATATTTTGGTTTTCGTCTTTCCTTCTAAAGACGTGAGTGCGGTGTATTCTAAATAATTACAATATTTGGCTCAGGCTGCAGTTAGAGCTACAATAATATCATACACTTGAAAAAAAATACACTCAGTCAACCCTATTAAACTAGGATTTAGCCAGTTCGGATTTTTTTTTCTCGTGGAAGTTGTTAGAGCTTGGTTGTTGCAGTGCTCGTTATGCAAACAAATTGCACGCAGGATATGAGGCTGACAAGTTTATAGAAGGAAGACACTTGTCTCCGTGGACATCCAGTTCTTTGCTTGCCAATAAAGCAGCTTTACTGCCGTGTATGGCCTTCTCTCCCGTGAAAACCGCTCATTACCTGACTGAGCAACCCAATACTTATCGTGATTACCTGCTTCTTTGTCACCTGCATTTTCATTGGTTGTGCATGAGACTACCCACACACCATGATCTTCACATTGTTTCTTTCTCCAAAGACGACTTTTTAAGGCATCCACTAGTTTGTCGACTTGACTACTGGTTTGTTGACTTCACAACTGGATTTGAGGTCAGGAAACAAACAAACAAACAAACAAACAAACAAACAAACAAACAAACAAACAAACAAACAAAAACAAACAAAAACAAACAAAAACGAAGACGAACTGGCAGACGACTACAAGATATTGTCGACTATAACCAGAACGGTCAAAAACTCTTCAAAGTTTACTGCTCTCTTTCTCTTACAGTTGAGGTAATGGAGACGTGCAAAACAAACATTTAAACTTTTTTTTTTTCATCGCCATCGTTGCCAAAACAACGGTTATCGAAGCACTGCAAGGAAGTGCCATGGGCTGGGTTGCCAGAATCAAAAGAACGCAGAAGCAACACAAAAGATCGAAGGTTCCAGGGAACAAAAAAAAAGTCAGGGGCAAATAATCAAGCGGAAAAGTTTGCACTGCCGCGCAGTCAAGTCGAAAATGAAGTACAAGGTTTATAGTGCTCCTCGTTAGGCGGCGTGCAAGGCACCACGTGACCGAGTCTCTGCGTCATGATTGGATCCATGGACGCGGATAGTGAAACACTCGATAAGCGTTAATCGAAGTACAAGAAATACTGCAAACACGCACGCACACATATATATATTCAGATCGAATAAGTAAACAACTAAAAGTCTCATATAAGAAGAAAATATAAGTGCGAGAAGAATTTGTTCTTAGTTTTTACAAGTCTGTGAGGCTCTGGCAATGACAAAAGAAAGAAAACGAAAGAGTAGGTAGAAGATACAGACAACGAACACGAGTCGTGGTTCTTACTGAGACTGACAAACGAAATGCTGGTAACAACTTTAGTGCAAATAAAGGTTAGTCGAACAGAGCAGAAGGGGCATGTAATCATCCAAACAGACAGGCCATCGTCCAGGAACTCGACAAGAAAATGATGTTGCTGTCGCTCACCTGGGGACTCTTAGCACACCCGTAGACAGCTTTTCCCGTCTACTGAAAGCGATTTGGTAGTGCTGGATGAGGCAAGGTCTCCCAATGTCCAGACACTCTCACCGAATAGTGACTGTTACTGGGTGAGCTAAGTGAGCATCTCCACGGACACCAGAATCAATGAAAAATGACATCCGGAAAGTATGGACAACAAGTTGATTATGAGATCCCAAAGGTACAGTTAACACTTCCGGAAGTAGGTAGACTGTTCTTATGTAGCAGTAAAGTCTCCTGGCTTCCAACAAAGTAAAAAGAAAATGAAGAAAGATGACAAAAGACAGAGACACGAAAATAGAGTCCGAGAGAGAAAGAAAAGAAAGAATCAGAGCAATGAGATGAGGAAGAAAACACATTTTGACTAAACAAACCTCTCATATTCAGCCCTATACGTATATAAGGCAAGTGTTGATGTTTTGTTGTGTTTTTCTTTCTTAAACCTATCCCTTTTAAGCAATCAAACAGAAACTATCACCTTCAATCTTTTTTTTTTTCTTCAGTCGGATTCTGGGATGGAGAAAGGCGCTGGTGAGGGCCCAGTGGAGACGGCCACGAGACAAACTGGTCTCATTGAAAGGAGGGTCTGGTGAGCTGAAGGAACACCACCTTTTGGTGGAGTCACTGGAGAATCGAATTCCGTTGATTGCAGGCTGCCAGGGGGCTGGTCTGGCCAGGCGTCACTGGGGCCACTGAACTGTTGGTCTGCTACGCCCTCAATCTCCACAACGAGGCCCGGGTATAGATTTACCCTTCTTTTGTTAGAGAAGCCAAACGCGTTCAATGGACTCTGTCCACATGTAATTCTCCCTGAAGATCCGGGTGAGCTCCCTTGTTGACTTTCAGACAGCAGGTGGCGCCGTGTGTGTGTGCGTTCGTGTGCGCGTTCATATGTGTGTGTGTTATTGTTTATGTATTATTCCTTAAGTCTGTATTAGTGAATGACAAATTGGTAGCTTTTTTCATCTTTCAAAGTTTTTCTCTCACTCTCTCTCTCACAAACAAATGTGAGGATAGAGAAATCTCCACGTTTAACAAGGGAAAAAACTGGCATCGTAAAGAAGGAGTAAAATGTTGTTAGACGGGTAAGTCTATCCTACTTCAAGGCTATTTTCTTCAAAGACTAGAAGGTAAAAGCATGCTGTCTCTTTAAAACACGATTGTCTAGTTCCAATCGACTGTGTTTGAGAGAAGTCTATAAAGCTAGTAACAAAGGGACTGAACTTCAAAGACTACACAAACATAACAATCATCAACTAAAATTAAATTTAAATGAGGGAATATGTTGAACAAAACCCTTGTTTCCGATGTAAGGACTAAATGGAATTATCTTTTCTCTTGTCCACCCTCCTCATGAGTTTACCTGTCACAGGATTTCTTAGACAATGCACAACAATCTGATTATGATATTGTAGTATTACTGAATTTATTTAGGCTTGTTAAGCCTCCATAGAAGTTACAGACACTAAAAGGTCTGTGTTAGCAACGAAGCACTAAACACAACGATAAAAGTAATGAAATAGTTCTCCCTGCTGAGACTGGCAGCGACTCCTCTAACTACCAATCCTGCTTCTCCTTGTGATTTTCAATAACCTTCCAAGTCATCTTTATTAAAACTAAATGCAAATATTCTTTGAAAGTATTGAGATTGGAGTTACTGTTTACACACACACACATACACACTGTCTACATGCATAGTTTTTAGTGAGATTGCATGTGTTGTGTACATCTCTGCAGGAGCCAAGGACTGACAAGACAGAACACCATGGAATGTAGGAAAACCGTATAAAAATGTGAAACAAAATAAATATTAGGATTTTTCCATTAAGGCTGTTCATGGGTGGTACGAATCCCGGTAATCGACAAGTTCAGTGAAAAAAACACACAGGTACAAAGAGAGACTAGCGCGCAGTTGTGCAAAACGGTTTTACATATACATAAGAATATAATAAAATAATAATTAATAATTTTTTCCAGCACTTCCTATTTGTTTACAAAACTCAGTTTAGTTTCATTCATTATTTGTGCTCGTTCATTTACTGGCCTTATTACCGACGCATAAGTTATGAAGAGGATTGTTCACTGATGCTGCTGTAGTCTTCTGATGCCTCTTGATGATAATACCTTAAAAGCTTCTCGTCCAGTCTTTCTTTAAGCCAGTTCCTTAAAAATTTACATCGCTTGAACTATCTTAAAACAAAAAAAGTTTTTGTACAGACTTATAAATCGGTTAATTTTTAAATATTAAAAGATATCTTTTATTTAATTATTCAATAACATACATTTTAATATATTTTTGTTTCTTATTACTTTAAAGTTATTTTTGTGTGGATAGTCTGGTAGTCGAGGCAACAGACTGGAGTGAGTGTACACCGCCTGCTTTAATGTCCATGAAGTCTACTGCAGTGTAACTGAGTAATTAAATAGAGAAGTGTATAAATACAAAATATATCCCCTTTTGCTACTTATGTCTATATATATATATCACTCTTTAGTTGCTCTCCTAGTTAATTGCCAATAACAAGCCAATGACTTGATTTACACAGATCATAGACAGATGTGATGTTACCTGAATGAAAGCAAAGACGACAGTTGTTAGTTTATTATTAATGTCAGTTTGATTAAAGCAGCATGAATCATGTCAAACATTAATGTTTAGTTCAGTTTTGTTCCTGTGGCATTTTTGTGATGTTTTGCCCACACAGTGACTTTTACTTTCTGTGTTTCCCATCGGCTTCAACTGCCCTCAGAAAGAACAGAAGACAATAGGAATAAAGGAGTGAAGGAATAAGGACGGGAGGAAATAATGAGGTCATTAGCATGCTCGTGACAAAAATGGTAATGAATGATAATGCGGAATGAAGTGCCTTCATTACAGTGTGAGGGCGAGTGTAGCTATCACTCCCAGCATGCGGCTGCTGCGCTCCATCTGGCCTTTGACCTGCTCACTCCATGGAGACGGAGGAAATGCAACGCCCCCAGCACGTAGTGGAGTCAGGAGAACACTTTATTCTGAAAAGTAATCCTGTCTTCTGGCATTACACCCTTCAAAAAATAGGGTGGCCGGTCTGAAAAGAGGTGGGCGCACTATAGTGACAGCTGGAATGGCGAATGGAGACAGACAGACATGAAGACACACAAAGAAAGATATACACAGTTCGGCTGGTGGATCTCTTGCAGAAAAATCTGAGCACTTACATTGCTATTTTGCATATTTGCAAGATTCTATCACGGGAAACTTAAATAAAACTGTGAAAATAAGGAATAATGAAAGGTAGTAAAGGGATAGGGCACCGGAGTACCAAGAAACCCCTTGACGCCTTCCTTGCGAACACGTGTCACAAAAGACATGCCACCCGAGTGTTAAAGTTCAGTACCACCGGGTACCCCTAAACCGCTCCTTGACCAGGTGAACCAACCATGGCCGAGCCAGACCATCCTGGCTACTTCACACGTCAGCAAAGGTTCCTTGGGATGTCAGTGGAGAGTAATCAGGCGTGATGCCTCCATAACCAAGGCGCCACCTCCGAGTAGGCCAATCAATTATACGCCTTGCCCGCCAAAGAAAATAAATTTGAGAAAAAAGCACTAACACAGACATTATGCAAATTGCCAGTTCAACGATTGCGCGAGATAAGGAATATTAAAGTTCGTGCAGGCAACTGTTCGATAGGGCAAGCCGCGTTTCCCACGAGCTGAAAGACTCCACATGTCGATACTGTCAATACCTTTAACAGCTCTTCTTTTGTCTGTCTTCGTGATCAGAGAGTACGTCGTACTTTTATACCTCCATCCCCTCCACCTCTCCCTTTCCTTTCGGCTCTCTTTCTCTCACTTCCCATTTTTTTTTCTCTCTCTGTGTTCCCACTTCTCTCTCTCTTGCCTCGGCCATTTAGCAGGTAGTTTTATGTAATATAAATCCCGGCAGAGCTCAACACAGTTGCTGTTTTCAATAGCATGCGAGTAAAGAGCGCAATCTTTTTTTTCATAATCGCTTTGCTCTTTGTTAAACACGTCACGCACAATCCATATTCCTGAGCGAAATTGTCCAGACCTGAGCTTTTTTTTTTTTTTTTTTGTGCTAACAGCAGACGTCGAATACAAATTGAAACGGTTAAAGAATCTTTATGTTATTGTTCCTGGCGTCCAACGGTGTGTCCTGTTTACCTAATCGAACTCTTGGCATCGCCATCGGAACGCAGGAATGTATCGGAGCTAATGGATGAAGTTGAATGACTAATGTGTGAATTTTTTTCTGATGATAAGATAAACATCAGTACAATATACTAGTTTCTAGAATGTAGGTGAATACCTCTACGCCAATTGTCGTTCTTGAGGTCCAACCATCACCACCCAAAGACAACGCAGACGTCAGGACATTGCATGGATATGTATGTACCCGGTGTTTACGGGTAGCACTCAGCTAGTATGTATATCAAGACAACACTATTTTTATCTTTTTTTCTCGAGAACGGATCAGGGCAATTCACCTACATCTAAAAACAATTGTGGCTTGCACTGAGCTTTAATCATTTTAATTTTTTACAGGAGGCACCCCACTAGTTCTCTAAATAAAATGCTGGGAAGCGACGAGAGACAGATCCACCTGGTTTGATTGATTCCAGACCTTTGTTCGGTCGTAGTATTAAAGTTCAAAAGTAAAAGTCGGTTCATGTAACTATTGGCATTTAGTCAAGTTATGGCGCCATCTGCAGGATTTTTAAGTTCCATGCCAACGGTAGTCGCAGCTCGCACTGACTGGGCGTCAAAAAGTCAAAGGTCATTCCTGTGTAATGCTCCCTGCCAGAGAACTGAAGCTCGAAAGTGTGTTCACAACATCAATCATATTTTTTACCAAAATTTCATGATGTTTTTAGGGGGTTATACTGCCTTTGTATTTTATATATGTTGGGGGCAGGGGTGTGTGTCTATGGGCGCGCGCGTGTGTCAGTCAAACGGACAGCATTCCATTCTTTACCATGTGTCAAAAGGTGAAGACATGTTCATATATGTATGCACGTAAAAAACATTGAATAAGCAGAAGGGAAGACAACAATGGTGATGCTTAAATGTGCAGACCTTACATAGCTCGGATATTAAACAGAACAGAAGACGGATTGACATGGAAGTTCATTGGTCAAGACACTCGAGATCGAAAAACAAACGAAAAACAAGGGACGTTACTCACAACGGAGACGTCGCTTTCAAAATCCTCCACCACGCAGCTGGAAAGATGGCGGCTGCGGAGGCTCTTGCAGGAGCTGAAGGACGATGTCCTGTCCCTCACGTCACTGAACATCGCCGCGCTGACCGCAGAAGTTCCGCCCGCTGTCGCTGCTGCCGCAGCCGCTGCCGCTGCTGTCTCATCGCGCGTGATTTTTCGCTCGCGACCTCGCGACCTGGACTCGCTACTGAGTCGCTTGAAGAATCGGGAGATGCTACCCGATCGCTGGGTGCCGCCCACTCCATGACCAGCACCAGGGTGGTCGTGGCCACCCGGGTTTCCGCCAGCGCGGGCGGTAGGGGTGGAAGCGGAAGTGGAGGAGCTGTTGCCGCTGGACTGCTTGGACATGAGCTCGTGGACGCGCGAGAGGGCGGTGAACACCAGCGCCCGCTGCTCCTCGGCCACTTTGGGGTACAGAAGGAAAGGTGAAACGTTGACGCAGTTCTGGGCGTTGACCTTAGCGCCGTAACGTAGAAGGAAGAAGACGCAATCCGCGTTAAAGAACTCGGGGCAGCAGGCCAGGTGCAAGGGCGTGCAGCCGTGGCGGTCTTGCACGTGCGGACTGGCGCCGTAGCGCAGCAGCAGCCGCAGGGCCTGCGAGCGACCCTCCACGACGGCCAGGTAGATGGGCGGCAGGCACAGCAAGTCGTCACAGCCCGCTCCGCCGCTGTACGTCACCCCGAGGTCGAGTACTGATCCGGACTCGCTCTCCGACTCTGCAATATCCGGCAGTCGCAGGCGGGCCACGCACCCAGGAACGACGCTGCTGCTGTCTGCTCGAACTTCCACGTCGCCGCCAGTGTCGCTCCACACGATGACGGTGGGGCTGGCGGGGCAACCGTCGCCGCCTCTGCCGCTAACACTGACCGTCAGGGTGGCTGGGGAGGAGGAGGAGGTGGATATGGGGGTCTGCCCTGCTGGGGGTGACTGCTTGGTCCGTGGAGAGGGGCGTGTGGACTGTTGCTGTAGCTGCTGTTGCTGCTGCTGCTGCGCTTGACTGCAACATTGATTAGCCGACTGACTGCCGCAGACGGGTTCGGGGCTTGCAGCGCTCCTGACCACGGCGCGGAACGCCGGACTGCCGCCTTGCGGTGCGGCGGCGAGACTCTGTGCTGCCGTCACGCTCTCCGACGGAGAAGACTCCCGCCGTTGGTGCCGCACGTCGCCTTCTGCCGCTGAACTGTGACCTTCTTCCTGCAACTGGCAGCTGCTGTGTGGCAGGACGGCGCTGGAGTCGACACTGATGAAGACACTGTCATTGCCTTCGTCTATCGCCGATGACCCGGAAGCCGATGCCGCGGCTGATCCCTCTGCGATCGGGTCTGTGTCCGCCCAGCACTGCGCGGGCTGCTCTGCCGGGACGGAGATGAAACAATGGGGGGAGATGGTGGTGACAGCAGGGGTGATGATGGGAGGGGAGCTGGACAGCGCGTGCGCCACCGTGATGAGAGGGGTGGTGGAGTGGTGTGATCCTGGGCTCTGTCCCTGCGCTACGGTCTGGTGCAGCGTGCAGCACGTGCAGTCTCCTAGCTGACTACCGCCGCTGTGGTGACTGTGATCGTCCCACGACAGGGAGTCGTGTTGCAAGTGAAGATTGTGCTGCTGCTGTTGCTGCTGCTTCTCCCGCTGATGGTGCAAATGCATCTGACGGTCGTAGTGCAAGTATTGCAGCTGCTGCATGAGGAACTCCGGCTGCTGGCAGCTAGAAGCGCGGCTGCTGCGGATGTTGCTGGAGGAGAAGGTCACGCGCGCCGAGGGTTCGTTGGGGTCGACCCCGTACTTGAGCAACAGCTTGAGCACGTCATATGCGGCGTGCTGCACGGCCAGGTGCAAGGAGGTGCGGAAAATGCTGGGCACTTCGCTCTCTGTCCCGAAGCTCTCCCTCCGGTCCAGCGAGTCGATCAGCGTCTGGCTTTTCCGCAGCAGGATCTCCACGTCCTGGCTGACATGGCTGACGTGGCTGACCCGTCTGCTGCGCGAATCGCAGCTGGACTTGTCCAGGAAGCTTCCAGCCAGGTCCACTGGGAACTTGCCGTGATGGATCTGCAGGAACTTTTTCACCGCCACCACGTCATTGTCACGGATGGACCGCTCCAGCTGCTCGCACTCCGCCGACAGGTCAAAGATGGAGGACGAGGTGCTGCTCACGCGACGCCAAAGGCCTGCAGACAAGTCGCCGAAGGTGTGCATGACGCCGAGGTGGAGGTAGGGTGGGGAGGGATGGTGGGTGTGTTAGAGAGACCGATAATGAGGGTCAGAAGACAGAGAAAATCAATTATGGCAGAATAACACTGACGCTCGAGCTAAAGCAGAAAGAAGGAGATTTACCGACGGCACAGAACAGCGGTTTCCGACATGAATATTAACCGCCACAGAATTGGCCTTGGTAATGAAGTTCCGAGAACAGTTTGAAGACTTTTCATGAGACGTCAATAGCATTTTTTCGGCTCAAGCCCCTGCCAATAGGCAACTGTCAAAAAGCCTAGTTGCAGTCCTCATTCCGTGACAGCACGAACGGAAAAAGATAGAGAGATAGAGCGAAGGAAAGAAAAAAAATTCGAACCCTGCGAAGTTCTCCACCGAAGCAAATAATCAAACTATCTAAATGCTTGTTATCTGTGTTCGTGGAACAGTATGCTGCAGGGCAATCAATGCCGTGAACCTTCACCTAAGCAATGAAAGAATGAAGACAAATGGATTTTTGTGTCACAGTGGGACGATTTCCCAAAAGAACTGAAGAACTTTCAATTTTAAAAAACTGGAAGGTTCTATGTGCAGGGTAACAACAGCGACAACAAAAAATGTGGAAAATAAAACAAATATATGTTAATAATGCTAAAGACAAGGATAAAAACAAATCACGAAACAGTTTTTACGATGTTTTATAAAGATTTTATACTTAAAAGCTTTCACATTTCGTTTACAATTTAGTTCTTGCTCATCCTGATACTTCGGTAGACATGATAAAGGAACAACAAAGGCAGATAGAGAGATATAAAGTGAGAAATATAAAAAGACGAACACAGCAAGAAGGATGTAGATGCAATGCAGAAACAAGTAGTCAGACAAGATTATGATTATACAGGTAGACTGATTAACTACCATGACGACAGACAGGTGATAGCATACCTGCACCAGCTGGCACCTGCCCGTAGAAGAGAGGTACGGTGAGACTGGTAGGGCTAGTGGCTGGGATGTGGGTGCCCCCCGTGTAGCTGCCCCCACCCCCAGCCCCACTACTCACGCCCCCGCTGCCGTTGCTGGCACCGGAACAGACGCCACCCGAGGTGCCATCGGGGATGCTAAGGAGGTCGGACCTCGGGCTGGGGGAGCGTGGCTTGTCTCCCCCTCCAGGTGGGCCCTGGAACTGGTGGAGAGGATACGACTGAGGCTGCTGCTGTTGTTGCTGCTGTTGGGTTTGGGTGAGGAGAAGACCACATGGCGATGTCGGCACTAGCGACATATCAGCGGGTCACGTGACAGATGCCCAGCTGACCACCTGAAAGAAAGTTAGCCGTTAGGGGGTTTGTTTTTATTCTCTAAAATATAAATCAGTCTTTTTATTATAATTACATATTATTTATTATAAACATATAATATTATTTATATTTCTTATGTTCATTTTCTTGATTGTTTTCCTCTAATGTGGAGTCTCTGCTCTACCGTCAAGCTCAGCAATGGCGTGGTTCGGTCAAGTCGTCTGACATGTCTAAGATGGTCCTCCAAGGGTGAATGCGATTGATGCCTTGACAAATGAAAAACAACTAAAAAGCTGGGTAACAAATGTGAAGCAGTGGCCCGGATGTCCCTTGGGGGCGCAAGACCACCGGTGGTGGGCGTTCACCTCTGCTGCATTTCATTGTCTCCCCCACTACGGTTAAATTAACGGTACCAGTTAATGGATAGAAAGAAGGTGTGTGATATATGGATGCTTTTATATGTGTATATATATATATAGGTAATCTATAAATAGGTATATTTTCGATATGTGTATACACTGTGGTCAGCAAAAAAAGAATCAATGCAGGAGCAGAATAAAGCGACAAAGGAAGTTCAAACGAATGAGATGAGAGTTCAAAGAGGTGCACACCGCCCTGCATTTTCCACATTGATTCACGATGTCAGCTGTCAGCGCACACCTAAGAAGCGTGACTGAAACCATCCTAGAGAAATATAATGCCGGCTACACAAGCTCCTGTCGCCATGATGATAACATTTCCCCTCCAGTCACAGACCTTGTCAACGATGACTGAATGCAGATGCTTTAGAATTGTATCCACTGTTGTCGCTTTCTAATCTGATAGATATTTTCTTGTCCTACAATAGTCTCCTGACCTTTGAGATTTACCTTTCACTTTGAAATTTTTTGCGATCTTACCTGACATTGCAATCGATGACACATCTGTCATGTGATACAGCGCTCTGTAGGTCTTACCGTCTGATGGTCTGTGATTTTAATAGTTTATAGATGATCTGACAGATGTCTTACATATCATCTGATGCTCTTACTGTGTCTTCTTGGGAGCATGCAGCTAATATCTGACATCTTCTCTAGGTCTGACAGCTTTCTCGTTTTCTTTCTTTCAAATAGTGGACCTTGCACTCACTTTACTGAAAATCGCTCCCTCCGTCAGCATCTTCATCTTGTTGTTCTCGGGAAGAGTAAAAAGCTGCAATTCTTTGTCCTCCTGTGCCTAGTCTATGCGGCCAAACCTAATCTCCACCTCATCCCTGCCTGGCATCCCCTGTGGTCAGACTTTTTAACGAACTCAGGTGGTTTCCTGCAGTGGCAATGGCGGCTAAACCTAAGTGAATAACCGCGGCGGACGTGAAAAATAAATTGGTAGTTGCTGGAGCGAGAGTCCACTCACCCAACCACCGACATCAACCGCCATGTTGATTTTTGTTATTCCGATCTCAACGGTACCCGTCCCTCTTCTTTTTTTTTTTTTTTTTTTTTTTTTTAATATGCTTACCTCCTCTCTCCCCTACTTACTAATTTAGAAAAAAATTTACCAGTGGTAGGTGTGGTGGTTGGGGGAGAAATACCGTGAGAGGTTTGCAAACTATGGAACTGCTTGGACTTTACTCTCCTCATTTGCAGGAGAACGCTTGCATTGGAGGCTTAGAGAGAAAAAGGTGGAAGAAAAATACCTTAAGCCACATTAGACGGATCTGAGCTTCATGGCGTCGAGGGATGAGAGGCGGGGGAAGCAGAGGGCAGAAATCGAAGAGAGAGGGAGGGCGGAACGCCTTTGAATGTCTGGAGATCAATAAGTGAATTAAAGTTTCTTGTTGGCTGTCTGTTGGGTCACCCGCCGTCCTCCGCGCTCGTCTCTTGCGGCCCGCTATTCACGAGATGCACACCGTGAAAAATGTCCTGTTAATTGGAATTATTTAGCTTTACTACATCTGTTTTGTTTTCTAATTGCTTCTTTCAAGAGCATGTCGGATTCATTGAAGTCTAGTATGAAAAGTCAGATTCCACAAAGAGGAGGAGGACGGAACTATTTTTCTGTAAGAAAAAAGGAAATTCACACGCACACGGAATGTTTACTGGCTTTTACAATATTGGTTGTATGCTACTGCGTCCATTAAAATATAATTAAAGGGCTACGTCTGGTGGTCTGATCCCCAGTGTCTAGAAGTCTGCGAGATGGAGGCCCTAATTTGAGACATTTTGCCCGAGATGGTGCCACTAATATCAGGATGTGTGGCGCTGCCCTACAAGAGCCGGACCTTAAATCACAGAGGGCGTGCGGAGCTGACGGCTTGTCCCTACCAATGATATGTGTCTGCATCAGGACCACGGGCAAGAGGAGACAAACAGCCAGAGAATAAAAACAGGTATTTACTGTTTCTAGCTCACGTTCAAATGCCAGATGTATTAACTGGAATCAGAAGAGTGTCCAGCTGCATTTTGGACCATCTCGACCTTTTTGAGATGCTGTCTTCTGTTCCGTTTTTTGGGTGTATGTGTTTAGTCTATACATGTATGTATGATGTATGATTATTGCATTTGTATTGGTACATCTGAAGTGATAAACGAGAAAAAATAATATTCTGCGCAACGCACTCCCACGCTTTTAAAGTAATTTTAAAAACCAAACCATTTTCATCCTCACCAGTTAATATAACATACTTATGGATCTAGTCATCTACAAATTAGTCAAAAGAAAAAAAGACTTACAGAGATAATGTTGTAATAAATGAATGATAGAGAGAAAAGAAAGAATGCTAATAAAAGTTCAAATACACAGGTGTTATTATTAGCAAGAAATGAAAGCTATTAAGATGTTGATTATTCTTTGAGGAAATATATGATTGCCACGCTTGAAATAGTTTCTACTGATTTATATCAGTATTTTCTAAACGTAACTATGCCAGTAAGAAAGAATGAAAAATGTATATATGGATTAAATATAAAAATAATAAAAATTCAAAAGTAGAGTCATTTCAAGAAAATTTACATAAACTGAAATTATCGTTTATCAAAAATCTGGAATGGCAGTCATTGAAAACCAACAAGAAGAGTGCAAAAGAGTAAAAGACAAATCGTCAAATGTATTTCAATGGATGTTTTATGATGTTCCGTGCAGTGATTAATGACCGCCTGGCAATGGCATTTCCTAGCTTACCTTCAAAGAATGGGTTAAAGTGATCTTAGCAAATAAAACAACGATAAAATATTTAAATTGTTCTGATGATTGCAATTACAACTCGACAAAAATCACAATGTTTTTCAATGTTACAGTCAGGTGTTGTTTACGAGGGTGAATCAGTTCGATCAAGATTTAATGGCAAGAATGAAATCGCTTTATCAACAGACAAACAGGACTTGGAAATATCGAATCGCTTTTTTCCTCTGTTATTATCTTCTATTATCTTGTAATCTTTCTCTTTTATTGCCATTTGTTTAGCTATTTCCCCAACACGGATAAAAACAATAAACTCCTGAATACACTTATCATGATGCTCTAAACATTGCCGAGAATGAAGACATCGATCTCAATAAATGGCCAGTAAAAAAAAAATACAAATCCTAATAAAAACAAAAAGATGTGTAGACATGTGAAATGTAGAATGCTCAGCACCGAGGGTCAATTCGAAACTATTAAAGGCTTCAAACGAATCGATCTTCTAAACCGCAAGACTGGCAACATCCGGGTCTGTCCAGGGTGGGCCATCAGCACCATGATGACAGATCTTCGACCTCTGTCGCCACTGGAGACGCAAGACGTGGAAGTGCTGGCGTTGCCTCCCTTTTATTGCACCTCGAGACATTCTGGATGCTGCATCCACAAACGATCACATGCTTCAGGTGCTGAGTAGTCTGCCCATTTGGGGCGAGTTCGTATAGATTCTGCCTAAGCTGACCGTCATCAGAGGGCGCTGGTGTTAATTACCTGCCCCTGACGCCGTTAGTCATGCTCTGACGTCCAGGGGCCAGGTTCACGGTACGCCGTTAGCCACAAGCCCAAGGGCTAATTCCCTGGCAATTAGCTAAAACGTTTCTGAGATATTAACAGTTTAGCACGTGGTGCCAGCCTGTGGTGGAGGGTGAGCCAGGGTAAATACGTCACATGTGAGCGCTGGAAGACGTTAGGTTGAAAGAACTATTGCAAGGTTCGAATCTTTCGAATGAGATGAAAAAACTGAATGGCTAAACCTAAGTGACGCACACGTTCTCTAATGATGTGACGTTTGTCCTATATTCAGGGTTTGCTAGTGACGTGCAGCTCATGTTGAACAACGTGATAACGCTGATCATGAGTGCCGTTATGTCACTTACTTCCAGCCGCGCGACCTTTGGCCTTCATACGGCATTCATACCCTCGCCTGCACAGACTAACATGCTCGAACATTCCGCACGTGAGACGCACAAATGCACAGTCACGCACGGACGCACACATGTTCACAAACATCCGCCTGCAGGCATTAGTATAAGTACGTAGCATTACTAGGTTGTGGTTGACAGGCAGGCATTCAGTGACCCTACTGCACTCTGATCGATAGCGCCACCAGTCGGAGTCGCAGTCACAGCAGCAGCAGCAGCAGCAGCGGCAGTCGAACCCATTTCACGAGCGCAGAGAATATAACCCGCTATCCCCGGGGTATCTTCCGTGTCACGAACCACTAGTACATCAGCGGGTAGTGACCTCAGGTCGCACGACTATAAGCTACATTTCTGCACTCCATAGCGAGTGAAATGTCACAAATAAATTATCCACACTCCACAGCGCGCGTGTCGTCACCGAGACATTGTCTACGCTCCACAGCGTGTGTGACGTCACCAAGATATTGCACACAATCCGTGGCGTGTGCGACGTCACCGAGACATTTCTACACTCCACAGCGTGTGTGACGTCACCAAGATATTGCCTACACTCAATAGCATATGTGACGTTGCCGAGACGTCTACAATCCACATAGTGTGTAACGTCACAAAAATATTAAACTCCGCGGCGTGTGTGACGTCATCGAGACATTGCCTACACTCCACAGCGAGTGTGACGTCACCAAGATATTGCCTACACTCTGTAGCACGTGTGTCGCGACAGAGACTTCTACATTCCACATTGTGTGTAACGTCACCAAGATATACTCCACGGCGTGTGTGATGTCACCGAGACATTTCTACACTCCACAGCGAGTGTGACGTCACAAATAAAATTATCAACACGCCACATGCTCGTGTGCAGAATTTGTTAACCTTTGTTCCCTGGGTTATCTATGATTCTATGTAACAAAAATGAGGCAATGTTTTAAACAATATAAGTCCGTCGGCTTCTTATTGTGACATCAATAAATAAACAAGTGCCACTCACACATTATCCGCAAGAGAATATGACGATAATGTTGACTGCTAAATGTTTCTGTATCCTCTAATTCTGATGCTTGACAACATGGAGTGTTGTAGAGGGTGGAATTGTATCATACCAGTCAATAACCGTTTTAGCGCCAACAAAGAACCTTTACGTACCCGAGCGAGAGACCACTTTTGTTTTCTTTCCTCAGACTTCCGCTCGGCCTTACATGACACAGTCGTGAATTTTTCACATCCACAAAAATCAATTTGCGAACAGCTGCCTAAAATCAGATGGAATCAAAAGCAATTTTTTTCGTTTTTTTTTTTTTTTTTTTTTTTTTTTTTTTGAAGGGGGGGTTGTTTGTTTTCTGTTTTTTTGTTTTGTAATTTAACAGCCGCTATACTTACTTCTATTAATTTCTAATCCCTACACTCCACCCCCCACCCCTAATGACTGAACTTAAAGCTAAGACTGTCCTCGCCGATTTTTTCTGTGCTTTAAAAAAATTGTTTCATTTAAAATTCCCCTAAAATTCTTTTGGTCTAGGAGAGTGAAGTATTAGTTCCCCAACCTTCCTCCGGACCAGCTTTTTGGAAGAACGGTGCCTGTATCCTCCTCACTGCCATACCTACCCCACCCTCCATGGACTCTGGTACCCATTACCACCAGCTAGTTAGACGGTGATGGGGGATAGGCGGAAGTTACGTCACAAGTATATCTGTGTCCTCGATGGAGAAATGAGTAGTGAATCAAATCAACAGACTACGTGTAAAATTACTTCATGTAAAATGTCAATAATTACAGAATATATGCATTACTTGGGTGACACGTGATGCCATAGTGCAGGAGGTAGTTTAAACAGTTACAAACAGTCTAAAATATCTAAATCATTTAGTTCATTAAGGACAGTTCCATCTGCTCAGCTTCACTTCTCTCAGTTCAATGTCCTCGTACCCGACCCTTGTTAAAGCACTTTAACATGGCGTGGAGCGTATGACACCTGACTAAAACACTTGTACCAACATGAATAACTATTTGTAACTGTAGTCGCTACAAGAAATACGTGTCACTGGCTGTCGTTGTATAACTGTCCGCACTTTTTGGCCGAGGGTGTGTGTGTGTAGTGAGGTGTACAGTTACAGAAGCTGTAGGTGGCGGCGATGGACATCCTAAAACACGCAGCGTACCTGTACTTTGCCATATCATCTTACTCTCAGCTCTTGTTCTTGTTATTTGGTTCCTCTTTGTGTTTTCTGTATTCCATTTTATTCTTCATTAGGACTGTTGTTTATTTTTTTTTTTATAGTTCATATGCTATTTGTTTGTTTTCCTGTCCGTCGTATGCTGTCCATGTTTCGTTCTTGTTCTTCAGCGCTAAGAGCACGGTCCTAAGGAGTGTGAGTATGAGCTTTACAAATTTATTTTTATTATTTTTATTATTATTATTATTTGACTTTTAGGCTGTGCATCTCCCCAGATAATGAAACCCGCTGCATCCAACATTCTGAAAGCCCGGGGTTCGAATGTTCTTTTCGCAACACACGTGAACAGACTCGCACGTGCGATGATTCGTTTACAGAAGTTTGTTCTCTCCATCCACCCAACTTTACAGCAGGCTCTGTATCAGTCGCGACATTGGAAACATGTGAGAGACACAAAGCCTGGCTCGAGTCTACCTCTGGCTGCCTCCACCTTTCGCGTGATGCTGAAAACCGGTACAAGGGAAGTAAGCCAGGCTCCGGCCATCACCTACAGGACTCGCAGAGTGAACAGAAGACAGACTCATAATGAAACATATTGTACTCCTCTGCCTTTCCGTCTACTTGTGTGGGAAGAGGTGGGTGAGTGAAGGAGAAAAAGAAAATAGACAGAGACATGTGAATAAATAATAAACCAAGAATAATACGATAATCTTATAAAGCAAGATACCCTTTTTCTTATGTACTTACAGGACTAATTACCAAAGGAACTTGTCAGAGGAGAGATAATTAACTTATTAAAACTTCAAGGACCTGAGAAATAGGAGAAAGTTAGCTCATTAGGAGCCAAAGTACTTCAAAAAATAAACAAAGCTTCCGTAGCCTCGAGTTTGTGTGAATGTGAAGGTAACTAATGCTTTAGGGGGAACGTTCCAGACATTTGAACTATGGTCAAAATTTCTGTCAGTGCAATGAAACATTTAGCACATCTTTGCTGGTTCCTCTTATGACAATTTCTATGAATTCATCTTCCTCTACATCCCAGCCTGACAATTCCACTCTTTGTCTGATGACCATACCCTCACAATCTCTGTCTCCAGATTTTTGGTTTCTGTGCTGCAAAACAACGGATCTTTCCTCACTTCTATATCAGCCACCTACTCACCATCGAATCTTGTAAAAAACACATCTGTTCCATGAGCACTACTCCTTACACCAATGCCAGACCATTTTCTAACCCTTTCTTACTATTTTCGTCCATTGATTAATTGTCAATAGTCGTGATTATAGTTTATTGACCAGTCCGCCTGCTTGTCTTCCTCTGCAGATTTATGCCTCTCTCCATCCTTATTGCATGTTTCCTTTTTCCCCTACAAGTCTTCCATGTTTGTCTTTGATTACGTGTCTGCACGGCTGGTTTTTCCTTTCGTCTTTCGTTTTTACCATTTGTCCTTCTTGTCTCAGATGATGAGAACATGCTTCTTCGTGATCATGCACTTGAAAATGACCTCGAGGACAAAAGCTTTATTCTACTGTAGCTTTATGTCATCAAACCACTAGAAATTCAATATGTACGCAAGTTTACGGTCCCATACCTTAAACGTCGATGAACCGCAAACAAAATAATATTATCAATTGAGATGTACACACTAGAAATGCATCACAAGCTTACACAGAAATAGAATTTGATAAACAAGATAGAATCTTACCTCAGAGGAAAGGAAAGAAGGAGGCAGAGCAGTCTAAGACGAGTGCCTCCCACAGTTTCGTAGCCATCTTACTCCGTGACACGTCTGCACCAAAGACAGAGACCTTCGTTCCAAAGAACCTTTTGTGTACTGGCTCAGCTGAAACAGAGAATTCTATCATAATCATTCCTAGTCACAAAACTTTCGGATGAGGTTTAAATGTAGTAAGAATGAACTAAAATAAATACATTTGTTAGAAATTTAAAACTAAAATTTTTCTCCTCCTCGCTCCAGTCTGTCCGTCCGTTCAAACTTCAGTTGATCAGTTTACCATCTTTCAAACTCACTCCATGCTTTGCAGACGAGACAGACTGTACATAATATGTTTACATTCGTTTTGAAACCGAGACAGATTTTTTCAGCCCTGCATGGCGAGGGGATTAAAAGAAAAAGATGAATCGATCCTCAATGGTGGCTGTTCACGGAGTCTACAACTACACTGCCGCCATGACGACGGAAGATTTAGAAGGACCGACAACCTCAGAGAAACTGAAAGATGAATTACCTGCTGAGGTGTAGTGTCACATAAAATATATTTTTGGTTAATTAAAACGACCTTATAGACCGAACCCCTAAACTACTGCATGTCGAAAAGTGAGAAAATGTCACGGAAACTGGAAAGTATTCCCCAAGATGTAATAATTTTCATTTTGAAAAGCACAGTCAAAGAAAATTAATCAGTGGTCTGTACCACGGGGACAGGTTTCAGTGCTACCCCGGATGTGGCCAACAACATCTAACGACCGCCGTCTGACGGTGATCGATGACATTGTCTACGGCACGAGCACTTGTAGAAGCTGTCTACACATGGGTGGAGACTGTTCACATCGATGACGCCGACGAGAGCGGTCTGCGTGACCACGTGCTCACGAGTAATGGCGATTGACCTCTTTCAGCACAATGGCCGAGGCCCCTATCTCTGAGTTTATGACGAAGATGACTGCGGT
This sequence comes from Pomacea canaliculata, assembly GCF_003073045.1. Taxonomy (NCBI): domain Eukaryota; kingdom Metazoa; phylum Mollusca; class Gastropoda; order Architaenioglossa; family Ampullariidae; genus Pomacea; species Pomacea canaliculata. Next base: position 11,187,045 of record NC_037594.1, on the reverse strand, counting down.
AGTGGTGTATTAGCCAGCGGCAGCCGGGGCTGAGTGGCAGAAGTATTGTTACGAGAACTGTGGCGGAAAATAAATCATTCAGTTCACACATACACACACGCACGCACGCACGCACGCACGCACGCACGCAAACGCATGATACATGTGTGCAAACACACGGTTGTCTCTTTTCCTGTTTCTCAAAAAAATCATCGTCTGCATGTCTTGATATGACATCATCATCATATTCATCATCAGCATCATCATCATCATTTTTTTTCTTTCGCTTCTTCTGTCTTCAACTGGCCAATGTTATTGCAGATCGATTTCGCTAACCACAAGAATCGTTAGTCCCCGAGATCGTCTCTGTCCGGTGGTCTGGAATTGTGAACTGTGCTCACTCTTTCACGTCGGCTATGTCAGCTTCTTTTTTCACAGAGAGGATGAGAGTGGCAGGACCATTCTTCCGGCGAACATTGTACAGAAGAAGAGCACTTGTGCGAAGACTAGTGGGTGCCAAACCACTGGAGCCATGGTGGGCTTACACAGCCAGACGAGGCTCTTGGGGGCGGAACCGGGATTCGATTGTGTTCCCTGTATGCTCACCAGTCCTGCGAGAAGCTTAACATGTTATACAGGAACAGAATAGATTTTTTTGTATTTATGGCCCCACAGGACTTGACAGAAGGGAAAGGACGAATGAAAAGCCAAATTCTCTTATCTGGATGGCATCACATTAATTCCAGTCTAAGAGTTGTTGTATTTCAAATTCTGACTTGGAAATTGTGATTCAGTGTCATAAATACTCTTTGAGAAATTCATCGGTAAAAAATTGCCGAATGGACGTTAAGGAACTGTTTTCTACAGCAGAGACAATGAAAATAAATAAATAACAATTGTAGGAACTGTTTTCTACAGCAGAGACAATAAAAATAAATAAATAACAATTGTATATAATGTGTTCTGTCTATTAAAGGAAGTGGACTTGTTTCCATGTCAAGTATCCCTCTAAATCACAAGACTCGATATCAATGTCTGGCAGGTGCCTATGTGCGTCCATCGGCCAATGGCGTTTGCAAGGTCTAGTGCCATACCTCGCCTCTCATTTCATTTCGGCAATTGTTCACGCTTGTTTACACGTGATAAACATGTTTCAACTTCTGATTAACATGCTCCCATTTTGCAATTTGCGGACAAGCACGATGCTTATGTTTACACTTCAATAACAGAAATTTTTAAGGCCGTCCGGATGACAGAAGCTTCCAGTGTAGTCGTATACCCCTCGTCTGCTAATGAGGGCGACTACGTCACTTCCTCCTCTAGTGTCAAGGCCGGGAATGCTGATGCATGCTGATCAACGGCTCTTGTGTTTCTCACGCGCGGCAGTGTGTTTCTGCCTTGGACAACCTCCCGTGAGATGACGAATGTCCTTCACACGTTTGGGCATCACACAGGCTACAACACCGGCTTGGAGGTCAGTCCCCCGACTTCCACTTCATCACGTGATGACGTGTCCCTTTCTTGCCCCCAGTTTCCCGATACCCGCTCTGGCCTCATCCTCAACCCCGCCCCCCACCTCCACGCCCTCCCCCGCCCATCCCGCGCCGATCCGATCGTCTTTGTAGAGCTTTAACGTTTCACTGCGCCTGCGCACGCGAGTCACGTGCCGCGTTTCTATGCGCATGTACGTTATCTCCTTGGAAGCGGAATTATTTTTCCTCGCAGAGGGAACACCGACAGTCGAGGGGCTGAAATATGCAAACAATGAACGAAACTAAATTAAAAGAGGTTTTCAATTATATTGTATATCGTGGACGAATGCCAGTGACGAATTACTGATGTGAACATGTCAAGAAACCCGCATGGATATCTGTAACTCCGAGTTTACTCCTGCAATAATCCTAAAGTTACAGAGCTTTAATAAAACCCACAAAATATCTCCACAGCAACCAAGAAACATACACATCTAGAAAAATCAAATAAACCTCCAGGGATCGAACTCACACAAACTGTCAGCGTTCCTCTGTTTCTGCTCCACTGCAATCTGTGAACAAATGTTACAGACTAACCTATTTGATTAAATAGGTAATATCTATACAACCGCAAGTGGCTGAGATATTCTTCGTCATATTTATGGTGGGAAAATAATTTCTTCTCAGAGGTCAAGAATAGTTTGCGCCATCTTGCCTCCTGACCGCCATTCTCGCGGTGCTGTCACAATTCCGGTTGGCAGCTGGAAGGTTCACAAAGATGGAGCCGCTGGTGGAATAATTACAATCCCACATCTGTTGATGGCAACGCTACTGTCTGTCAGGAAAGTTTACAAATGCGGGTTTTCACACACTACATTCAATTAGGTGAGATCTTGTTTTCTTGACCTCGACTACTTTCCACTTGTCTTGTGAGCAAAATATGTTTACAGGAAGTTCATAGTTATAATTAAATTGTTCTTATCAGTAAGAGAGAGGAGATTGGTATGACGAGAGTAATAGTTAGTGAAAACAGAAGTGCTTGCTTTTACACCACTAATTGCAAATTTCCAGAAATGGTATTGCTTACAATACTGTCCAGTACTGCTCACAGTAGATTAACAAAAGTAGCTGATGAGAAAGAAAATATTGAGACGTGCACGCGCACATGACTCACACACACTCTCACACAAACAAACACACACAAACAAACAAACACACAAACAAACTCACAAACACACAAACTCACAAACAAACACACAAACAAACGCAAAACACACAAACACACAAACAAACACACAAACAAACACTCAAACACACAAACTCACAAAAAAACACACAAACAAACACAAAACACACAAACAAACACACAAACAAACACACAAACAAACACACAAACACACAAACTCACAAAAAAACACACAAACAAACGCAAAACACACAAACAAACACACAAACAAACGCAAAACACACAAACAAACACACAAACACCAAGAGGTCTGTAGATTGCAGCAGACAGTAGCAGCTGAACGCTTCATGACATGGTTACCATCGTAAACCTTCCTCTTTGCGAAAGGTTTATGGTTCTCCACACGCTGGACAATCTCTTCAGGCAAGTCTCATCGAGAGAAGGAAAACAATTCTTGCTCACCAGCAGGTGTTAATGTATGTTACCATCAGAAATATCCTCCCACTCCCTCTCCTTCCTCCCTCAGGCTCTCTTTTACCAGCCAGTAGTTATTCAACCTATTTTCTGGTTTCAAGTTTAAACGCCGGACTATACCTTCTAGAAATATTTCTAGAATAGCTAATTTTTCTAGCATACTTTTCGAGAATGAAATAAGCTTTTTCAGACTTTTTAAGCGACCATGTCAACAGAAAAAGTGTGTATGTGGCCGAAATCCTCGCTCTTCCACAAACCAGATTAGACATCCAGAAGAGTAATGCACTCAAAGCTAAGACAAGACAGATGTCAGCCCACAATCCTTTCTCTCACCGCGCTTCCCTTGGTCTCCATGGCAAAAACAAACTTACAAATGATCGTTGGTGAAAAAGACTACCAGCAAATCGCCTTTCAAAGCAGAGAGTCTCTAATTAAATTTTAAAAAAGTATTTTAGAGTGACAAGAAATCCCACATGTCTTCTTCTGAGGACAAGCAATGGACTTGCAAAAGGAAATTACTAAATGGATGACAGCTGAAAAAATGACATTTGGTGGGTAGTCAGCTTCACCATAAACCTGTAAAAAAATATTACACACATCCAACAGTTGAGTATGACTTGTAATTACATTCCATCTATTTTCATCTTTTTTTTCTCCAGTTCCTTTCCTTTCTATCTCTCTTCGTATTGTTTTCAGTTGTTTCATCTATATTCATTTTTTTCTCCCTACCTTTCCTTTCTATCTCTCTTCGTATTGTTCTCAGTTGTTCTCTCTCTTCCTCTCTGTGAGACAGAAAGTGAGAGGAGAGATACATGAACACCCACGTATGCCAGAATTCCCTGAAGCCCGGATGTCAGAATGATGCCACAAGAGAATAAATGACAGAAACCGTCAAAAGACAGACATGCTGGCTGCCATGAAATAAACTGATTTCTCTGACCCGGTCGCTGCCGATAACAAGATCGCATGCATGTGCCAGCTTCTTTCAAGTAGAAAAGATAAAACTTAAAAAAAAAGAATTATGAGCACATATCAGCGATACCTTCGACCTCAACCTGCCCTGTGTTAAAAACCTTGTTTTGAATTATTTTGATGGGCATCTAATTTCTGTGCCTCCAAAAACAATTCGCATAATAAATTTTCTGGTTTTATGAATACATAAAATTGTTTGTGTGTTTGCGGGGAGGTATGCGCTCGGCATTACTTGTTTTCAGACAATAAAGGCAATAGCATCGAAGACTAGCAGAAAACAAAATTGAGGACGACGATGACTTTGACAACGACTGCGAGAATGATGCCAATGGGGATGAGGAAGGTAGCTTTGTACACATCATCCGAGCTGTTAGGTTGACTAGCGGTTGAAAGCTAAAGATATTAATCCTCGATCCCAAAACTTGCTCATTCTCAATGTCTTGAAAATATGTAATATATCAAGGACAGCTGGCTTACAACAGATATACAGCTTCACGTGTTTGTTCTCGAGAACAAGCAATCATCTGCCAACAAAGACAAATGCGGGTCATCTTGTTGTTTTTCACCCAGTATCCATTAGACTTCATTAATCCTCTTCCGGGTTTTGCTCTTGTTTTATTTTTCTTTCTTTCTTTCTTTTTTGTGAAGTTGATGCTGCTGCTTAGGGCTGGTTTCCTCTTCTTACAGCAGATTATCAAGTTCCACACCCACGCGCGCGCGCACACACACATACGCACCGGCGTTCGCATGTTATCTCAGTCCATGTCATCTCCATGAAGGCGATGTGGTCTTGTTAAGTCTGAGGGTGTCAGAATTTATTTCACATTTTCTGTTCTTCAAAGCTTATTTCCTCTTCTGTGTCCGTCTCAGTTGCTCAGTTCCTGCCCACGAGCCTGTCTGTCCTGGCAAAGTTTAACCCAGGGTGACACGCAGTCAAACAGCAGTGGCCAGATTCCATACATGATGGTGGACCACGAGAAGGGCGAGAATTTCGACAGTGGCCAGGATGCTGTATGACCATGTCTTTGCATGATCGGATTCCTCAACATTATCTTTGTGTTTCTTACAGGTCCTTCTACATCTGATGTCATGCGTTAGCGAACAGAAGTTCTCAATGTACACTTGGGAGTAAGCATTTACTGCTCGCTGATTATTGGATAGAGTCCAGCAAAGAAAGAAAGAAAGAAAGAAAGAAAGAAAGAAAGAAAGAAAGAAAGAAAGAAAGAAAGAAAGAAAGAAAGAAAGAAAGAAAGAAAGAAAGAAAGAAAGAAAGAAAGAAAGAAAGAAAGAAAGAAAGAAAGAAAGAAAGAAAGAAAGAAAGAAAGAAAGAAAGAAAGAAAGAAAGAAAGAAAGAAGGAAAGAAAGAAAGAAAGAAATGTAGACTCTGTTCTGTGTGGAAGAGGCAGACACGGTTGCCTACAGACAAATGGACTAACACTTGGCCACTTAGAGAATGGTAATTACATCCTTGACCTTCCCCACTCTGCTCTTCACCTCCTCCACACCCACAAACCACCTCTCACACCACCACGCACGTGACTCTGTAATTTGTGTGGTTTCCTGGCGACAGACGCTGCTGACACTTGCTTCTTGCACCCTGGGCTGCGTGGGCAGGGGGAACATTCCCCAACACTGCCTTTAAAAAGATGTAAATCAGTGCTGTTATCTCCTCTTGTTGTCATTTTGGGTTATCTTCCCTTTAATTATTTTGTTTCTTTTTCAATCTCTCTTTGTGTCTTCCTTCTTTTTCTCCAGCACTCCAACACACTCTGCATCTGCCTCCAGGAGTTTGGAACTTAAAAGACAAACTACATGAAGGAACTGAGACTGTGGAACACAGACTGGTACACCAGCAGGTCACGTGACAGTCTGTTATCTGGATTGTCGTTTCCATATATCCTTGTTATTAAAATAAATATACAAAATAGCGAAATTATCAAAATTCTAATACCGTATAGTATTCAAAATCTTTTCTGTGTGCTAGCTTACAATAAGATGTTCATGATAAATAACTGTATTATAAATGGTATAAAGTGAGGTTTTTTCTCCAAAAGTTCTTGCTCCATAAATATTTACAGAATTCTGAACATATAAACTGCATTTGTCAGGCCATTGCCAAAATCAGTCAGAGAATCCTGTCTCTCCAAGCATTTCCCTACAGCAACTAAACAAAAGAAGGGAGAAGTGGCGGACAACAAATGATTATCTTCATTACCAATTCTTGTCTTGTTTCTTTCCCAGTGTATTCTCGCTGCGGGCAGACGACGATCCTTTGTTGCACATGCGCACAAATCCACAAAGATGAAAAACTTATTGCCAAGAAACAGGCAGCCAATTTGGTTTCCTTAGAAAACTAAAGGGAGGCAGTGAGCATCCTCATTCACTTTCTTTTGAACCTGCTCGGAGCTAATGAATTAGTTTTTCTTTGCTTTTCAAGAAATGTTGCATGACATTTTACTTTTTTCAAATACTGCCTGAGGAACTGCACTTTAGCCAGAAGGAGAGATGAGAGTTAAGGCAATGAGCAGTTTTCAGACTGAAAAATTTCTGAGGTCAGTAAGAGAAGTAAGAGGTTTGGTGGCTCGTGACTGGAGACTTCTTTCACCTGACACACGGATAGATGAAATGTTTTCCCAAACCACAGACACGGAGCAGTCACTCCTCTTTATTTGTTTGATGAGCACCTAGTCCAATAGCTATCTCTCTATGGTACAGTATGGCATGCATGCAGTATCTCTCCACATCTCGCGTTAAACCACGCGACACGTCTCCAAGGTTCACGTCGGTCAGGTGACACTTGACCTTTCTCCAAACCTCACCTGGGAATTGAAAGCAAAGTACTCGTGTCTGGAAAAACCACATTGTTTACAAGCGTGCGTTGTGTAAACAAACCCCAGCCTTAGTACACCTGGAGAGGAAGAAACACTGAGCTGGAAAACAAAGTTTGTACTGTGAGAACCGAGTCTGCTCACCAGCGGGATAACGGGGTGGGTTGGGAGTGTGTGCGGCCACCCCAGCATGGCGGCCAAGTTGATGACTCGCGTGCTGCTGTTCCAGAACCAGCTTCCCAGTCGTTTTACGGCAAACAGATAAAAGGTTCGTTTTTCTTATGCATCCGCTCTCGGGTATCTGGTCTCTAATCTGCGCAGCAATAACAGTTATCCAAGTCCCATGCGCTCTCGCGAGAACCAAACGAACTTTTTTTGAAATCTTTTCAGAGCTGTTATGGGGTAGAGTTTTGTATTGTTGAAGAGTTTAAATGTCGCAAAGCAGTTAACACGACAAATCTGATGTGAAGGTGCAGAATGTAAACTGGCAAGTGTAACAATAATTTGTAATAGACAACTGTGTAACTGTGAGTAATGTTTGAGCGCGTACAGTGATAAGTTCACGAAGGTATTCTAAAACCTCGTCGAGGGTTCAGGCTGTTGCACCTTAACGTCCTTGCTTCAATGTTTGCGTGTTTGCCGCTCCCTCGCATGACCCGTACTACATGACCCCAGCACTCGATACAGTGACGTCTTGGCAATTCCTCCACCTACGTCACATGATCTCTAGTTTCATTATGCAAACGCAAGTCACGCAAGATCAAAGACTGACACGCACGCATGCGAAGAATCCACCCACATCCCATGAGTTTAAAATTTGTATTCACAAGCTGACTCCATGGTCCTGACCTTTGACCAGTGAAGGGAAATAATTGTCTACATTTGTTTTCTCGCAGCCCTTCCCTACAGCTACTTTGTCGTCCTCACTTCTCTTCCTCTGCAATTCGTTGTTTCTCGTGTGTTTGTCTTCTACTGCTCTTCCCAAATATTGTCCATATTCTCCTAAAATTGCACACGTCCTGGAAGGCAGCAAGACAGCTTTCAGCCAATGACATGCATGCAAGCATCCACCTTACAGGTGACACTGGGGATTCTACAGACTTGACATGGCAGTTATCAATCAAACCTCACCTCTTGCTTGACACAATCTGTACAGAATATAGGGTGGATCGGTGGTGCAATGTTTCCCGTCTGTCGCCATTACAATGAGAACTGGATGCCCTGGGTTCAGCTCTCGTCTCGGGCTCGCTGTTCTTTCTCTGCATGTGCCATCTGTTTACAGGGTTGCCTCCTTGCCGGGATGTTGCCTTAGTTGCTTGACAACAATTTTCCCATTTCTCCCCGCACTGAATAACCGCACGTGTTTTGCTTTAAAATTCGGATAAAGAAAAAAAAAATAACACTTCACACGAAATTAACGATTTTTGCATGTTAATAACTCTTCTGACAGCTGATGTCATCATCTAACGAAGGTGCCTGCACAAGCAGCATATTTCTCAGAACACTGAGATGCGAATATTTCAGACAGTTATGATGACACAGTCAGCACGACACTGAACTTGGCTTCTTGAAGGTTCGTTCATCTTAGCGATTCAGTGAACCCAGGATGTTTTCTCACGCATCGGCTCAAAAAAAATAAAAAGAAGTGAACAAGAAATTCAGTATTCATGCATTTATCCTTCAAACACTGAGAATCATTTGTCCCCAGCTTATGAAGTGACCAGCGCGACCCCTGCCCGAGATGAAGACAAAATTAAAGATGAAGGAGATAGGTGGACGGGGCAGAGTTCAAAGAGTCCGCTAAGCGGAGGAATAAAGGTTGAGGACTTGACCTCGTGAACCGCGAGATCGATAGGGATAGGGTTACTTGTAAGGTCAAGTAGAGAACGACTCCTGTAGAACACTGCACTCCATTTTGTCTTGTTTTCAGTCAGCTAGCGGTTTGCTGTAGACATGTACATGTAAACCTCTCTCACACATGCGCATACAAAAAAAAGTTCATTCATTTGAACTTGCTAGGTTCCACAAGTTCTGCAGCGAACGTTGATTTTCATTGTCGATACTTTGCGTTCCCCGGACCTGCTGTGACATCTTGTAACGGTCATCCAGAAGGAAAGAGTCGTTGGTACGCGTGTTTGTCCCTCTCCAGGTTTCAGAACCATACAGCAGGACTGCTTTCACATTGGTGGTGAAGATGCGGGTCTTACTGTGGAAGGAGAATGCTCTGGAGTTCCAGATGGCTGTTGAAAGCTTGCCTGGCCCTGTTGATGCGGCTTTTGATGTCATCATCCGCTCCACCATCTTTGTTGAGGATGCTCCCCAGAGACGTGAAGCGGTCTGTTTCCAGGATGCTCTCTCCTTGAAGTTGGATGAAAGGAAATGTAGACCTAAAATAAGTTGTGTTTTTGCTCACACGACGACCAGTTCAGTCTTTCATCTAAAATCAGTTTTTCTTCTGACCATCACGGCGTCCACGACAGTCCTCGACAAGGTCACATGCCAAGATCACGTGGACACACCAGACCAGCTTCCGTAGCTTAGCTGTTGCAAGTAGAGCTTCCAGGTGTCCTACAAGTGTGTCAACCATGTTTCGTACAAAGTGATTAGTTTTATGTTCCCTGAGATCCGGATCCGGCACTTGCTCTCGAATCGTATCGGCAAGCAGCTTTTGACATCCGCAGACCAGGATTGGAACTACAAGGGTTTTTACAGATTGTATTGTGTAGTAAACCTGATTTATGGCTCTTCCAGCTCCTGCCCAGCCTCGCCAATGCCACTGTTGCCATCCTGATGAGAGTATCTGTCGTGGAGCAAGGAGTCATCCTTTCCAAGGACCACAGCTCCACGACAAACTATTAGAACTATAGATCAAACACCATCTGATGGTATTTGACCTATAGGTCAAACAATCTGACCTAAAGGTCAAACAATCTAGAGCTGACTGAGGTCCTGGGGACAGATTGAGCAGACATAACTGATGCATTGCCTGAACAAACGGACTCTCGTGGATTGCCCGGGGAACACTTTTCACCGCTTTTTCTTGTCTTGACTCCCTAGTAAACCATCAAGCAAACAAATCATAAAATTTTGTTCTGCGCAAACCCACTCTCTGTGATCTGAAGTTCTTGAAAGATGAAAAAAAGAGAGGGAAAAGAGTGGAGTTACCGTATGGTTCTCGAACTATTGCCGTCACCATCATGCCAATCCATTGCCCATAAATACGCCAGACTTCCAATAACCATTAAATAAAATGCACCACGACACACGAGGCTATTAACTAAGTACAGCGATCAAGCGGATTGTAGTATGGGTAATACAATCCACCTCTAGCCTGATAGCTCAGCACAGAAATAATGTGAACTACTGCATGGTTTCAGTCCACCTACTTCATGTTGCCCGACTACAGTAAGCTCAGCAGCAACAACTATTCCCTGGGGAAGTGATTTCCAGCCGACTGCTCCCTGCTATTCGACTCCACTGTCGGACATTCTCACAAAAAGAAGGACCTAAGGCAGTCCTACTGTGGAATATTGGATGTTACGTGGCCATGAACTGTCCGCAGATGAATAATCCGGACGGCGCGGTCACGTAGTGGCCACGTTACGGCGGGTGCAAGTCGCCAAGTATCGGTTTCCCACGGCCAGCGAACCATCTCGAGTACGTTGCCTTGTTTGGGGTTGGTGGCGGGAGGACAGAGGGCACTGGTCGCCCTCCACGTGAACCCGCCAATCGATCTCGGGGTACATCATTTATGACCCATTGGCGGGGTTGTAAAACCTTCAGCACGCTGTAGCTCCAGTGAAAATGTATGGCGAGCAATCAAAACGAGGCACAAAAAGATAAGGACGGTCCCAGTCCCAGCGCCGCCCGGTATTTGTCTTTTGTCAAGAAAAATTTTTATTTTTACTTATTTGTTTTGGTTTTTTTTTTTTTTTTTTTTTGTTTTTTTTTTTTTTGGTGATTTGGTGTGTGGTCTGGGAAGGCTTTCTTTCGTTTGCTTTCATATTTTTATGTATTTCTTTGTTTGTTCGTGAAAAGCAAGTGTTAGAGAACAGTGTGTCGAGTAAAAAAAGAGTTCCCAATGTTTGACAGAAGGAAGGTACGATAAAGTAGCAAAGAGTGTGGGAGAAACCAACAATATGGCCGTCACAAGAACCTAAGTTCGTGTTGACCATTGATGGCACCTTCAAGAGTGTACAACCTCCTCCTCACTCTGAAGACCACATCGAGAAGATGTAGAAGCTAGTCAGACAAGTAGCAAAGACCTCCAGGCCACAGACGACCAAACTAAAGTGGTGAGTGTACTTTGTCAAGGGCATCGGGTCTTGCAAAGACGATCCTGCAGGGAACGAGGCCAACAAAGGAAGGGAAACTGCAGACAATGACCAAAAGTGGAGAGCCTGCCTGTCTGTCATTCACCCGCCATAGAGAATACAGAGAGTGTGTGTGTGTTGGTCGCAATATCCTCAAATCGCCTCTCATCTCATGTTCGCAACCTTGTCTTTCTGTGTGTATGAATGTGTATGAAGGTGCCTTGAAGGATAGTCTTCTACAAGATCACATGACCAGACCAGACCAGCTTCTGTCGCTTGCCTGTTGAAAGTAGAGGTTTTGTGCTACGAGTGTGGCAATCTTGTTTAGGGTCAAGGAACTGATGATGGCTGTGAAGATGAGTAGGTGGAGCAGTTTTGAAGATTGTTTATTGTTATTTCAAGTTAAGACTTAGCACTCGCTTCTGCCTTACTTTTTTTGCTCGTCTTTCTCCCTTCTTCCCTCATCATAGACCGAGTACTCGATAAGGTTTTGGCACTTACACTTTATTAGTTTAATAATTTATATATTTTCTTATATTTGTATAAAAAAATTACGGATATATTGCGTAAGAAGAGTTCGGAAAGTTTGCGAAAATTTTATTTCAACTTTTTCTCCAGGAGCCTGAGGGATGGTGGACTGTTGGACTAAGTAATGGAAGCTGAACTGTATTCATAAAATAATGTTTGCAGGAAGCTTACAGGAATATGAAGGAGGAGCTTTTAATGCCAGGGACTCAACATACGCTATAGCACGACAATTTCTAATTGTTTCTGTTTACACATGAGATAAATATTTTTGTTGCCATTTCTTAATCTTGTAATGGGACGTAATCGCAGTTATGGAGAGAAGACCGTGAAATGGTTAAGAGATAAAAAATTGAAAGGACGATTGTAGGCAAGTATGTTTATGTTTGTATTTACTTACTTGTGTAGGTATGCACGTGTCCATGTATGTTGGTAAATGAGATAATATGAGATATATAGATGCAGGTATTGTGTGTATCGATGAAAATCGTGCAAGCTGGAGTTAGTGGACTTGTTTGGCTTGTTAAGTCTCCTGGGACCGGTCACACCTCATACACCCCGTCTGCACGAACGGCCATGACTCATTATCGAAGCTGGGCCATTGATCCATGACCTGTGACAAATGACCCATAGCTGCCGGAGGGTGTGGCACTGTCGATGGTCAGTAAGCAGATGTTGTTTCACTACTCGTGTTGTAATCTATCTGATGGCGGCCACACCGGGCACTCAGGCTTGTCCACACTCACTCTCACGAGCCAGCTCTCCTTATTTACCACACACTGCGTGACACGAATTCTCACCAACAGTACAGCACCAGCATGGATCCTAATGGATCCTAACACGCCGGGACCTGCCCATGCTTTTCATTTCGCCGGTTGTAGCTACCAACCTGACAGGCGCAAACATCCTGTTTGTGAAGTCTGGCCAATGGCGCAGTGTTATTTATTGGTAAACGAGAGAGATGAAAAAGAGGAAAAGATCAAAGCATGTGGATGAAGACTCTTGTCAAAATTTCAGCGAAAAATTTCAAAAATCATCGCGCCCTGTTATATCACATGACTGATCCGTTCTTCGATGAGCACCCAATCTTCCTCCTCGTGGGAAAGAGAAGACACAAACTGCTGCTAGGTGTTTAATTGGTTGATGAATCACCAACCCACACCGACTGTCGGATTTTTGTCTTCAGCCTTTTCAAGATCTTAAATGTCTATCAACAGGGCCAACATGTTCATGCTATGCAAGAAAGCTTAAATTCTCATTTGGAGGACAGCTTGTGGAAGAAAAGAAACGTGCAGAACTATGGATGCTGGTCATTAACAGCATTCAAATCAATATTTACCGCCATGTTGTTCCTGGCTGCCAGATTAGTCCTCGCCGGAGGGTTTTCAAGTTAAGAGAGAGAGAGAAACAAAATGAATTTTGTGAGTGGAAAACAAACAGCTGCGACTGTACAGAACTCGTTCTTCTCTCAAGAGAGTAAACAGAGTTTGGACACATCCTAGTCTGGTTGCCCTTTACGGTCGCTGCGAGGCTAATATTATTATTCGTAAGAGCGGCGTCAGGCGGCACCACGTGGAAGCCTCCGCCAGAACAAAGAGTGCGGCACGCGATGTCATTCCTGCACATCAGGGGGAGGAATCAATACAGCATGCTGCAGCCGGCGCTGGAGGAGCAATTGTTGCCGGTGTGTCGTCGCCAGACCTGACAATGCCCTTTGTTTTCAGGACTTTAGACAGGGATTCGATGCCATCTCGGTGCGTGCCCGACTGTTTGTGGTGCAACGAACACTTAGATGGTGAGGAAACGAGATAAACACGATGATTGCAAGCTAGCGGCAACGACCGGGAGGGTTGTCGAGGGCAGATAGGTGAAAGACGGAAAGGAGGAAGGAAGGATTGGGACCAGAAGGAAGAGAGCGATGACGAGAAATAAACACTGAGAAACAACTTCACATTAAAATTGTTTAACGGGTATTTGATTTTAAGTATTACTTCTAAGTGGACGGTCTAAATGATGAGCATATTACTGACTGCCTTTGTTTATTGTCGGGTAACAATGATGACAAGATGTTTTATTTGTTTCTGAGTAGGGAAGACAATCTCGAGGCCACAGTTAACAAGCGAGAGTAAGTCATTTTTCTGGGTAAAAATAAAGAACTCAAGGAGAAACATCTTGTTTTCGAAGTTATAAAACGGTTTTGACACTCAGCAGACATGTTTTTGAACCTAGGATATTTTTGCCACCAATTTGTTGTACAAAACATCTGCGGGGCCCGCGGACTGATTAACTTTGGAAACAAAACGTTTGAATCCTCTGTTGCCCCAGGGCAATGACTTACCCCTGCTTCATAACTACTGTCCCAGGTGTATCAGACAGCAAGAAAATGTAACTTACAGGTTCTTTAGACCACAATACGTAATACGAAGTTTTGGACTTAAAGATGATATCAATATAACTTACAAGTGTGATGATGCTCGGTCAACTCTTGTTTCAAATTGCCGACTCATTGAGTATTAAACAAACAATTACTCATTACACGCAATATTTACCTGTTAAAATTTCATCAAAAACTTACTTCATGTTCAAGCAGACGTCCTCCCAAAAACGAAAGCAGACGTGTAATCCAGAATGAGGCAGCTGCGCTGATTCCTTGCCTTCAGTTAGCAAAGCAGACGACGGAGGCAGCTTCCCAGACGTTTAACGACGTGCACTTCCAACGGTCACTTGGACCTGTGACCCCAACAAACTTTCCCAAGACTGCACCTATAAACATGTCACACATGGGTTGGGCTGTCCCTAACCAAATAAGTTCTTTGGATAATGTTCCTCCTTCACAGCTAGCCGGGAAATGCAAATATCTTTGGGAAGATCCTTTAACTAAGCATGGATGCCTGTCTGGAACTGTGCTATGGCATGGAGTGATGAAAAGTGAGAATATTTTTGTTGAAATTAAACTGTCTAAATCCAGAGATTGGTTGCAAGACAGTTTGTAAAAATTTCCATGTTGACTGAAGTGAAAGTCTTTTGTCAATACGTCCGCAATGTACAAAGAGCTTATTTCAACCAAAAGAAGCAGATAGTTGCTACACCTCTACCTCGTAGCACCAGACAGGTGGAGGTGTATCTAGAACACAAGTTTGGCTTTGTTACGCCGAGTTGAAATTGTTTTCACTAACTTTGGAAGAGCAGCCATTGTCTTCCCTTTCACACCGCAGAAGAATTTTTTTTCTGGAATCTTCATGAACATCTTACCAAAACATTTTTGTTGTAAACAATCCAGCAGCGGTGAAGACCTCATCCAGCTTGAAGAAAGCGTTCTAATTATATGTAAGAATCATTCCTCTCTATAATAAATTAGACAAGGTAATATAGTTTCCCTTTCTTCGTTTTGCACACTAGAATGACCTAGCCATGGAGGGGGAAGTAGGGAGGATAGTACTTGACTTCACTGGCGGATGACAACGTTGATGCAGATGACAGGAAACTCCTCAGTCGACGACTGTGACGATACTCCAAAACAATCCGCACTTCCACGTGCTCGCTCTTTCTTGCCAAAAACCGTTTTGGAAGAAGTCCACTACTACAAAGTGACCAGAGGTCAGAAAAAACCCGGGAGGGACAAACATTTAAAGCAGCCGCCACGGCACGAGCTCCGGCAGTCGGGAGGAAAAACGGAAGACGCCCTCAGAAAAGTCCGAGATGTAACGAGGGCGTCAGATGTACAACTTGTAGCGATGGTTACCAGCGTCAGATGTACAGCTTGTAGCGATGGTTACCAGCGCCAGCAGCAGTGATGGTTCCGGAGCCTGGAGGAGGGTGCCAGAGAAGCCAGCGACCGCTCGCACGCGCGCGCACGCACACAGTCGGCGGTGCACGTACGCGTGGCGTTACGATGAGCACGTGCTCGTGCAGACGACTGTAACCCCTCTCCCCACCCGGCTCTCGGGTCACGTGGTCGCCGGCGAACGGTGGGCCCCGCTAGCAGGCTCGCAGACAGGTGCAGGCGCTGGGAGGCAGCTTCATTTTATTTTAGTCTGAGTTTTAGTTTTCGGGAGCCGGTCGCAGTCTGATCAAGCCCTTCAGTACATCGATGCGGTCGTTTCTTGGCCAGACATCGATCTTCTTTCTGTGTGTGTGAGAGAGAGAGAAAAGAAAACATTTTTCAATAACTCTTGTCGAGGACCTACCCACGTTTGTTGGAAGAGGCTGTTCATTGGTATGGTTAATTCCCTCAGGGACACACACACACAAACACACACACACAAACACAAAAGAGATTAGCATAGATGTTGTCTTCCTGATCTTTACTATCCATCAAATAAACATAAGATCATCAGTCCAACTGTTTTCCTACCCATGAGTTAGTACGGTGGTAAAGACAAAACCTTATGTCATGCTGAGAGAAACGGGATGCGGGTATGTGAGTGGGTTCACTTTCTTGGTTTATTTTGTTCGTTTGAACAGGTGTGTTTGTGGTTTAAACTGATATGTTTGTTGATTTGATCGGATGTCTGTGCTTGTACAAAAATATGGAAACCTAAGACGTAAGTTATTTTTTATTTTAGTTTCCTCTACATATTTTAATGAAATGTCAGCTTTACTTTTACAGTCCATGACCTAGGCGATTAAAAACTGAAAATAGAACGAAGGATGGAAAAAGAGACAAACAGATGAGAAGGAAACTCAAGTAATTAAAAAAATATATGAAAGTTTGAAGAAAAGAGAAATAAAGAAAAGAGAAACTAGGTGAGAGATAAACTGTGTTAGGTTCACATTTCGTCCTGTTCGACATTCGCATTTCTCCTCCCCTAATAATTGTTTGAATGTGAAGTTGTTAATGTATTACATTAGTAAGAGTATCTGTTTATATACCGAGAAACTATGAAGACTGGTGTGAGAGGCATGCAAAAAGACAGACTCTAAAGGACAGAAACGCTGACAGCCTGTGCTTAGAGCACGGGAGTCCGAACCCGGAAGTCTGGAGGTTCGAAACCTGTGTGGCGCAATGGACTTTCCCTATAGTTGAATAAGTTGAGGATTTAGTAGTGTGTTTGGGAAGGTAGTGAAGGATGAAGAAGTGGGATTAGTCATTACAAACTAAACGTATCCTCCAGAAAAGTTCAGTCTCAAACACTTCGAGAACCAATGACTTAAAGGTTAGGGAAAAGATATTTTTACTTTCTTTCCCTCGTGGCATGCGTTATTTCTCTCTCTTCCGGTTACAACGATCGCCCAGTCTACAATTCCATGATGTCAAGTACCTGTCACCTCGAAACAAGACTGCAACACTTTTCAAATTCTTACAAGGAAACGTAACTTGTCATTACACAAGATTTGTCAACATGTTTTCCTTCGCTGATTTTTTTTTTTTTTTTTTTTTTTTTGAGGGGTCTTTATTTTTATTTTTATTTTTTTACAAAACGTGAGCTCGGTAACGGCCTTAAACTGCGCTGTAAATGTCAGGGGCTTACGTCATACAAGATATTTACCGCCAGGTATCGTCATGCTCACGTCTTTTTACGTCGTGGATGATGTTAAATAACCGCCAGCCTCCACGACGAGGCTGAGTAACGAGGTTCAGTGAACTTACTTTGACGTATGCGGAATATTGAGTTTAGCAGACTATTTCCGTATTTGTTTCTCTCTCTCCCTCTCTTTCTCTCGCTCAGAGTCGTTATCCAGAAATAATGTCTCTATTTCTGTCCCAAGCTCTTTGCTTAAGACTGGCGGTTATAATTAAAGTCAATCGATCTTCTTAGGTATCGGTCTGGCGTCGGTATGAACAACGTAAAAACACGTTTAAAGCACGTGAAAGGTGTTCCGTTATCATAACAAGGAAATGACAAGCAATTAAAGATTTTGGGTTTAAAATGTTAAAAAGTTACCAACATGAAAAAATGAAGATTAAAATAATGAAATGGATGAAAGAACGGACGTGTATAGGTGGAGATGATTGTTTGCCAAGACAAACTATAGTTCTCTGTTGTTAGTCTCGGCGAGCAGCCCACCACATGACTTCCGGAAGAGCTGACAGAACTAAACACGAAGATGGAATTCAACGATACTTTTGATGTCAACAATATAATTACCGTAAATGTTGTTTTATTGCAGAATTAACCAAACCCTTGCCCATTTAGAACACAAAATTATTTGTTTCATTAGTCTGAAATCTTTCTTAAGGAATGATAAGTAGTATGAAACGCACATAAACATGGAAAACTAAATTTATATTTAAATCAATGAAATGTTCGCATGCTGAATTGAATTAAAATTTTATTCAGTTTAGGAGAGGTAGGTTGGTAGCCTGCTCATTTCGACACATATATACATCTTGTTGACTGCATACAGAAGTAGGTCTGTGCACTTATGTTCCAGAAAGTCTATGCTGCTGGAATTGTACACGAGGGAGGCTCTGATAGTCGAGTTGTGTCCCATCAAAAACATTGCAATGACCCACTCCTACGTTTTATAAATGTCTGTTTTAGCCGGCAAGTCTCGCGAGATTGGCGAATTTGCAGTTGTGTCCTTTCTTCTGGAACAGTAATTCTGACACGAGTTAGCACTTCAGGGTAGGAAGAAGTACCACTGGTGTAGCTCTAACCAATCAGAAAGAAGCAGACTGATCACCTCAGTTGCTAGGTACCCGCAAATTCCAAACTCGTAAATGTACAAAAAGCCTTTTTAATTTTTCACGAAAAATGTTTTTTCGCGATGCTGCTACTAGGCCTCTATGAATTATTATTTTTTCATAAATCACTAATTAGAGATTATAACAGATTTCACAGGAAAAACAAGCAAGTAAAAAATACAAAGAACGAAACAAGCGTGAAAGAAGAAAGGAGTTAGGTAACATTTTCTTTGCCTCTCCCCACTTTCTCGCGGTTTCTCGTGGTTTCTCGCGCGGCCACAATGAGAGAAGGTTGATCAGACACGTCTGAGTGGTCGACACCCAAACCACTCGTCCGTTAATGAAAGCGTGGAGAGTCCGAGAGATGGTCTCGTGGTGACAGCTTTACTCTGCCTTCAGCCCTCAGTGTTCGGGGTCAAGAGTTTCGCATCCCATCGAGAGTTTCCCCAGCAAGTTTCTACATCCATTGCTTTATTCCATGGTCATGACTGGCATTGATACAGCTACGCAAACACTACCAATGGGACATGACAGTTTGTAAAATATCCAATGTTTTAATGATGTCTCTTCGCCTTCCAGTGTGGAGGGGACTAACTCTCCTTGGTCTTTTTTCTTTTCTTTTCTTTTATTTTATTTTCTTTTTTCTTTTCTTTTCTTTTCTTTTCTTTTCTTTTCTTTTCTTTTCTTTTCTTTTCTTTTCTTTTCTTTTCTTTTCTTTTCTTTTTCTTTTCTTTTTCCTTTTCTTTTTCCTTTTCTTTTTCTTTTCTTTTCTTTTTCTTTTCTTTTTCTTTTCTTTTTTTTTTCTTTTCTTTTCTTTCTGAATACTGTTGATCTATGCTTTTAGTTGCGTTCGCCTGCCGCTGTTCTCAACTGTTTTCCTAAGTCGGTTCCCTATTGTTGTCTTCTGTATCGACTAAGGGTCTCAAAGGCCGTATCTAAGCCGTCTTGACTCCGGGTATTTTGTTTGTGATTTAAATCATCAGTACCCTATAGTGAGGAGATATTATTGACAGTGATTCGCAGTGAGGAGAAATTTTTGACAGAAATCACCAGGGCAGAGGCAACCCATGGCAAACATCGTGACTCAAAGTCCTCAGCAGTGAGGGAGAGAAAAAAGTAGGGAAGTATAAAATCCCACCACTGTCTACGAAAACCAGACATTAAAGCTGAAACAGGAAGAAATGGGACAAAAGTAAAACACCTATGGTTGTAGACTTGCTTCCATGTACAGAAACCCCAGTGTATATGTCGATGTGGTGTCAGTCTTGAAGTTGAACTACTCTCTCCCATCAGGTAACACAAGAAGCTCGGTGACCACAGGTACTGCGCACTTTTGGTGTTTATGAGGCTATTTTTGTCTGTCCATCCCGACGAGCTGCTAGATAATCCGATCTTTTGCTCCGTAATGCTCTTACGCAAGGTCTGCGGGCCCTCAGGCCAGCCCCTCCATCATTCTTAACACGGCACCACAATGTAATTCTCTGCATTACCTGCACCTGCAACTATTTCCGTTCCACCCGCGCACCGGCTTTTGAACGCCGAGTCTTTAGTCACAGACTGAGAGATGTTACGAGGCTATCGATTGGTCGGCACTGATGAGCTGGTCTCAGATGAGGCTGGAGTGGCAGGACACTTTATGTCCACGTGGAGTGACGACCGCTCACATCACTGAGTCCGACTGTGTGGGATGAGCACTAATCAACCGCTTACTTCCCTCTAACATGCGCGCGCATCCTAATACGGGTTGAGCAGGATGAAGGGGTGAGCTTGTGCTGGGTAGGTGGTGCAGTCGATAATTATATATAGTACATCAACGTAGCTTGTGCTGGGTAGGTGGTACAGTCGATAATTATGTATAGTACATCAACATAGTTTGTGCTGGGTAGTTGGTACAGTCAATAATTATGTATAGTACATCAACGTAGCTTGTAAAACGGAAAAAAACATTAAAAACTGTTTCACTATTTTTCTCTTTCATTGTAACAATTTAAAACTATTAAAATATATGGTATGGTCCATTTTATGTGAGGGATGAGGATGAAGCCTCCAACAAATTTAAGGCTCTGTAAACTTTCAACACAATTTTAACTACGAGTCCGAAAATATCTTAAGCATTTTATGGATGGGAGTCCCTCGCCAGGAAAAGAAACTATTTTTCGGAACATTAAACTCATCCTAGGGATAGAGTGTGCTAGCTAACTTATTTAGCATCATTTAATAAGCAATGATGTGTGGCTAAAAGTGTTTTTAACCCCAAAAATAATTTTGTTACCATGGTAACCGTTTGTCGTCTGAAACTTTGCGCCAGCAAAATAGCTAACAGAACGAATTGATATGTGTATGAATACTCTCCCAAGTAATGTCAATCGTGGCATTTTACAAGAACCCATTATTAAACTTTCAATTTTTCTCTTATTGATGAAATATCGATACAGCCAAACCTTGACACCAAACTGCAAGTAAATTCATCTTTAAGATAACAACACACACACACACACAACCCGATAAGATAAGATGCGACAACAACATTTTCTCTAGGCTGTGCTGTTTGGGATGTAGCCATGGTTACCCGGAGTTACAAACTCGCAAATACAAACAACTTTCGCCGCCAAGTTTAGTCTGTGGTTGATCTGTCATTGTTTGACAGGTTCTGCTTGACTAAAGCACATTTCAAGCCGCTGTCCTCTCAACACTGGCTTTGATTGAGTTGGATTGAAAAAAATGTGATAGATAAACATTAACTCTTCTTTCTGAAGACCAGTTTAGGTTATCGCAAAGGACGATTCAGTTCATTAAGTACAGTGCGTGTGTGAGTGTGTGAGTGTGTGAGTGCTTTAATTCCCAGGTAAGCAGTCTCAATGCTCTCAACTACTCTCTTCTCAGGGAAAAACAAACAAAAGCAGTTCAAAGGTCAAAATAACAGGATAGTCTGAGCAATTCAGCTTTATAATCTTCTGTTTAGTTATTTTAGTATGAATTATTTACATGTTTTCAAAATCAATAATCGTTTCTTCTAAGCAACGAAAATATGAAAATATTTTATTGCTAAAAATATAAATAAAACGTGAAATGTAAAAAAATGAATTTGTCAACAGCAACAAAATTGTTTACCGGCAGTTGCATTGCAAACGCTTCCTTGTTCGCGAAAGAAATCATCAATTATAAGATCAAAAACTAAATTAAATTTCACTTAAAAGAATACAAATCCTTTTCGGCAAGCAAGTCGAAAACAAAACTTGGAACAATTTTCTGTTTAACCACCAATAATTCCTTCTCTTGCTATATTTCATACATCGGCGAAGCACTTCGTTCTTGGATCCGTTTCTGCTTCATCATTTTTTCCTGAAAGCCTTCTCATCAGTGTTATTTATGAGTTACAGAAGAGGAGGAGGAGGAGGAGGAGGAAGATGCGGTCGTGGTAGACGGCTTAGCTGTCATCTCTCCATGGAGCTCGTGGACGTCAGAAACACGGATCACGTGACGACCTTTTGTGCGACCACATGCAGGCCTGCTACTTACCACCAGCCTTCGCTCCTCATCAGATGATGAAGACGACAGGCGATAAACTATCTCCAGCCGAATCATCCGTTAAAAGGATGATGGCGCTGGTCGATCGGGAAAGTAAAAATAATATTTTCCCATTGAATCACCAGGCGGATTTTTCCTTGACACTTCTTTATGTCTCCACATTGCTGCGACAAAATTTCAGTCTTCCATTTCTGTGAGCAAATCTTCAAGAAAATTTTTTAAAAATTGAGAATGAGCACTACTGGCTAGTACAGAACAGGGGAAACAAACTGAGTACTTCTCTGTAAAAAAAATTCCTGTAGAAAACATTGGTTATGAAAATATTGTTAATAAAGATAAACCAGTAATATAATACAATCATCATTGACGACAGTTTTTGTTTCATTATAACTTACAAGTAAAACTAGATATACAGGCGAGCGATGATAACAAAAGGAGGGGGATGGTAATAAAATATAGGTGTTGATAATAAAGTGCATATACGACTTTCAGGCGCTTTTAGTACTGATAGTTGTATGTTAATTATTTGATGATATTATAACACTTTTCTATAATTATTCGCCGGTCGGGTGGTCCGGTGTCGCAACGGTTAACGCCTGTATCCAATACTGGGAGGGTTGGCTGTCTTGGGTTCAGCTCTCGTCTTGGGAAAGAGCTTTGACACACCCAGTAAATAATTACTTAGAATGGCTGTCTATTATGTGCTTAGATGAAAACAAGTTCTCTTTAAAAAAAAATTCTCTTTTCCAACTGGCTTGCTCAAATATTATTTTGTATGTGCGTGGGTTGTGTGAGTGAATGCTTAAAAAAATAATAATTTTAAAAATGTCTGTTTGCATGAACTTGTCACTACCTCAGAATACTCACACCATCTAGCATTTTGTGGTCGAGGATAGGATTCTTTATCCCTTCATTCAGCCTTTGTGCACCCTGTAAACCAAATACAAAAAAATGAGAGAAGTCGAATTTACCACACAAAAAAAACACAAAAACTTGACACCTACACTGATATCAGTATCCACCAGCAGGACTTGGCGTGCCTCCATTGTTCACCAGAGCAATGCTCTCGTGAGGAGGAGAGCATAAAATGTCGTTATGACGACCAGACTCCTCATTTCCTCAGCACCATGCTGCCAGACCGCCTGCAAGTAGCCCTGCAGGGTAGTCTTTAAATAAGGTTCCTGTGCTCGTCCTCTTCGCTCCCTCAGTAATCCCAGAAAATTAGACATCCTCGGGCTTTTTGATGTTTGTATGGAGGTATGTGCTTTGCAGAAGTTAAAACATAGCGAGTAAAAAAAAATTGTTCGACATTTTCGGGAATTTTTATGTTTCTTTGAAGATATTTGCTAAGCAGAAGTCAAAGTATAACTAGTGACTAGAAAAAACTGTAGATGTTAGGCTCTTGGCATCCGGTGCCTTTGCTTCACCTTAGTGACCCCATGAACTATGATACGAAACTGAGAGTTAATGGGTCAAATGGTAAAAATTTTAAGCGACCCAAAAAAAATCTTTTATTTTCAAGTCTGAGATTTTTGAGTTCTAGTTCTTTCTTAAATAAATATTGAATTCACCGAACGAATGCAACTGCACCTGGTGACTGAGAGAGTCAGGGCGTGGCAGTACCCAGAGCTGCAGTCTTGAAGACGGGTGGCTTTTCAGCCCAGGGTCGGGTGGGTTGCGGAGGCGTTGTTTTCTTACAGGTAGGGTCGGAGTTGGATCATCTTACTTCTGTCATGCGCTTGCTGTCAGCCTTCAAAAGACTTCAGAAGGGCAAGTCACGTTCCAGTTACATTGTCCATAATATTTTTCTTCAGGAGTGAAAACACTAAAAAAAACGAGACAGCTTTGTACAAAGCTTCCGGTTTATTCACATTTCAGCTTAGCTACTAAAACGAGGCAGGTTTGTACAAAGCTTCCGGTTTAGTCACATTCTTTGTTTAGGCTCGCCGAGACTAACAGCGGAGAACTTCGCAAGAGGCTAAGCGTTGGTCTCGGCAGACAGACAGCAGTCCACCTACACATCCATGGTGTCGTACACAGACTCCGTGATGTGGTCACTGTTTCAAGCAAGCTGACGGTCCCCAAGCTATGATGGGGCTGCCATCTTGACTGCGGCTCATCGTTAACTCCACACCACCGGACCTCTCTAACTGTCCCCTAAGGCGCTATTTTTCCAAGGCAACCATTTTGCTAAGCCATCGCTTTGCTAAAGGGACGGTCTTGGCTAATTCTTGTTCTGCCTGTCTCCCCCTGGAGCCCCAGGCGCCGGTAATGGTTGCCTGGTACACGAAGCCGTAGCCAAGCACTTTGACAAAAAGGGCATCACCCGGTTTTACTAAAGAAATTTTCTTTGTCAGAAACATGTAACTCTTCACAGGCAAATGCTTTTACGAGCTGTGTAGCAGAAGTTGAAAACTCAGCAGCAAATATTCTTCACGGCAGTGCTCTCACCTCACAGGTGAATGAGTGAAACCGCGGTTTAAAAAAAAAATACAATATAAAATACGTTTCTAACATAATATAGATATATATATATTGTACAAACATAACACGTAGAGGCGATGTTTCGGTCTTTGACAAAAAATATTGTTGCCAAATTGCATGAGAGTAAATATTTCTATTATAGATTTCTATTGCAGAACCAGCGTAAGAAAATAAAAAAAATTTAATTATGAATTGTTTTGCTTAATTGCCATCAGCAAAATGTGTTTCAGAAACCGCGTTTTCCTGTCGAGATAATCCAGGTCTGACCAAGTCAGGTCTAAATAAAACATCAGTATATGATACTATGACTGAAAGGTTCGTCATTGCTGAAGCCTTATTAGAAATCTCACAGAATCCTCTGTTATAGCCTTATAACATTATCAGAAACAAAATCTTCACACAAAAAAAAAAACTTGGCTTTGTCAGGTTATGACGTCACCAAAGATTCCATGTGTTATGCGCCCAGAGGCGCTTTTATGATTATTTTTTATAATTATTTTGTAAATTATGGTTGCAAAATTTGCTTTCTTGAAGCTTTCAAACATGCAAGCCCGGTGTCACTGAAAGCTCAGACTTAACAGGTTTTCTCTCTTTTTGTGTTTGGAAGGAGATTTTTTCGTCTTGCCGAGGCTGGAGACGTCTTCACGTTAACGAGAGTTGTCCGAGAGCGGATTTCTTCTCGGTCTCTCTGGTCACATCTTCCATTATTTGGAGGGACGCTGTCAGCTAAACGTTGACGTAGCTGTCATACTGGACAACACGGAATTATTTGTTAGCTTCAACAGCACCGCTTTCTTTTCTTTTCTTTTTTTTTTTTAACACCGTTGCTTAGTGGGATACTGTATACGGCCACGTGAAGTGTTAGAAAGCTCACCAGAAAGAAAATGGTGTGTATTGTGGACATGAAGAATGTGAGCTCGTTTCGCTTCGATTATATCAAGGTTTCGCTTACATAATCTGAAAAACTCTAGCGACCTTTGACATCGCAACTCCTCACGTGCGAGCGGAGTAGTGACCTGGGGCACTAGGATGCGGATTGCTGAGAGCTACAATTGTCATGGAAATAAATTGGAGTAAGAGCAGGAACAGGTTTGTCAAATGCGGTTGACAAATGAATCATTGTTCCGTGCCTTTATTTCTCACTCCTTTTCTATCGACCTTTTGATTTGAGTATTTGGAGCGGTTGGGTGAGTGAGTGAGTGAATCAGTGAATGTGTGCGTCGTCATGCGTATGTGTTCATCAATGTATTTGCAAGAACTTACACTATAAGAGTGGTTAGGGTTGTTTTTTGTGGTTGATGTTTAACATTTCATTAAATTTAGAACATTTAGAACATAAAATTTGAAAGCTCATCACAATGATGAAAGATATTTGTGTGTATCACTTTGACGACTTTCCAGTTTTTCTTTCTTTTGAGTTTGTTTTTTGTCGAGATCAAATTACGTGTTGGAGAAAAGCGGTATTTTTATACCTTTATCTCTTCACTTTTGATTGAAGCGAGGCTGATGACATTTGTTCCAAAGAAAATCTCTGCTGTTAACCACAAAAGCTTTCTAAGACTCCATTACTCATCGGGGAACATCTAGTACGTGTCCACCACATACGGAAGCCATCCAACCTTTGTGGGTCCATCAGACTTGATTTTTATTTACCTTTGAATCACCCTGATGCCCTGACTTATTTCTCGGCGGCTGTGTTATTCTTTCCTTTTGCCTGAGGTTTACTTATTTCCAGAAGCTGCAGGTGTTGGCGATAGTGAGTATATATTTTCAGCACCGAATACCTTTAGAGTTCTGCCCTACTTATGTACGAAGTGGAAGCTCTATTGAAAGTAATATTGAAAAAAATTTACTTCCAAATATATAATGTCATGTTAAAACAATTTTATACAAAACAATGAAAACAATATGCAAATACGCGCTATAATACACTCAAAATATGTAGACACTCATGTCATCATGTCTCTTGTTTTGAGAGATTTATACAAAGAAACAAATATGTTAAACTGTCAAATTATATTTGCTCTCTACCTTCATGGTGTGAAGGGTATTTATGGAATCTTTGAATAAAATTTAATTTAGTTTCATCTTGGAGGCGAAGTAGACATTGTCCATAATGACACCAAACTTTAGTAACTTTATAGGAAAAGAAATTGTTTACTTTCGAAGTAAAGGCTTTGATAATTTACTATGCAATTGTATGTTTATTAAATAAACATTCTAAGAAATGACTTTAAAGAGTAGAAAAGCATGTAAGCAGTGCCATGGTTTATCTCCCTGAGATAGGTGATCGCACGTAGACAGGAAATCGATGTCCACAACATCGCAGGGGGTCAAAGAAATGAATTGGGACAAGGACTTGTCTCTTGTCTGATGCCAGAATCTTCCAGAGCAACGATACAAGTTACGGCTGCCGTAAACCAGGAGCATGAGCTCTAACGCGAAAAGGGAGGGCACCGACAAGGCCACCATGTGTACAAGGGTGACAACTCGATGGACGCTCCTTGGCGCCAAACGTAAACTGTCTCCTGCAGTTCATTATTCTCTGCAATCCTTGTTATTCCAGCAGATGAAGAAGGAATGAAAGAGTAGACAAGGTAGTTTATAAATAAATAAAAATCGTATTTGTTTGTGCAGTGGTGGAGAATTGTCGCGATAATCGAGTAGGAAAACGAACCTGACAAACTAATGTGATGCATTTGCATAGAGGAAATTAGAATGTCTGCAAAAGCAACCGGTAAACGACTTTAAGTGAGGCGGGCCTTCATCGCCAGAATAGCAAAACCGTGGGATCTTGAGCGAAGGGCATGCACTCGACGAAACAGCGAGGAAAATGTGATTCCGGTGTACGACAGGTAGCACTTGAAGCTACTACCATCACCAGAGGGTGCGGAGCTTGGGTTCCTTCTTTTCCTCTCTGCACTAAAGACGTGTAATGATGACCATGCTGCCTCGGAGAACGGCTCTGGGATGTCCATTAGATGGCACCATCAGAGTATTTTCACTAGGTGTAGTAACGGGAAAGAAGGTATAAAAGCTCCCACTTATCTCCAGACAATTTTTTTTTATAACGGTGGTATCTATCTCCTTCCCCTCGTTGCCTTAACATTCCCCAAACCCTCAATTGAGTTATGTCCCCATTGCACAGCACAGTAAATTGATGACAGTACATCGAACCAGCTATTCTTCCCACATTCAGGTTCGGGTGCCATTGTTCTCAGTACAGAGCTACCCGCTTCTAGTGGAGGCTACTAGACTGCGCACAACAAAGTAACGAACACGCGAGAAGTCTGAAGGTTCCTGAGGACTCGTCTTCGATTTTTTTCTAGGAACACGCGAATAGTAGAAAGGTCTGAAATGGAAATTGCAAACACATTAAAAATTAAAAGACGGTTGAACAGGTAAGTGAGTAGGTAAGTTGCTCTTGCATTTTAGATCGAGCCTGTCACGAAGTTTTCTTAAGGAGATTTAAATTAATTTACCCTTTCGTCCAAAAGGGGGTTATCTTTTTCTGGCAATTTTTATATGCTGTCATCGAAGAGAGATATTAAATACAGAGAAAATTATGACAGTGACCATCGTGGATGTCCACTACTTTACAAACTTGAGTCACTAATGTCGGGGTAAGGACAGTCAAGTCAACAAATTGCGAAGATAAAGGAACACTGAAATAAAAGAATAGGGAAAGATGACTCGTTCCTTCAGAAGAAAGACAAAATCATTTCATAGAAGAAAAGTAGAGGAAAGCCTACGACCTCAAATGAAAATGGCCAGACAGACCAGCTTCTGAGAGGAGCGAGAGCCCATGCAACGCCGTGGTCATCAAGAAGCCAGAGAGGAGACGATTGACTGCCCCTCCTTCTGACCTTTCGTCTTGACCGGAGACAGTGTCCTCAGCCAGCATATCTACGTGGCACTGTGTGCAGATGAATGACCATTGAGCTGAAACTAATGGACAGACAGTGGCTGGCTCCGCTTGAAGCCTGACTAGTCGCGAGATTGGAAATCGTCAGGCGAGATGTTCTCAGTATTTTCCAGTGTCCTTATCCTCCGTATCTCTCTCTCGATATATATATATCTTACACATTGATGATGATGATGATGATGATGATGATGATGATGATGATGATGATGATGATGATGATGATGATGATGTAACAAAACAGCTAACACTCGCAATACAGATAAAGTATCAGCAGGTCCTCACGCGCATCACTTGAAAACAACATAAGGGGAGGGAGTGATGTCCCCCCAGGGTAAAGTCTATGACATGTGGAGAATTAAAAAGTAATGATTCAACTTTCCAGCAGCACGTGCGGTACACTGTGAATTGTGTTGTAGAGAGGGCGCTGTGTAGTCTCACACACTTCACGTGTCCTGATCGATGATATTGTTTTCAAGTGTACACATCAATAATACAATTCAGCTGAATATTTCACAAAAGTTAAGCGATACTGATTAGTAATATGGATGTCAGCTGTATACAAATGGAGTTCAGATGCACTCATTGATAACAAAGCTTTTATCTTGACAAAGTTATAATACAGAGCTTTTGTGAGTGGCTGTGTACTGTGTACTATGTGTGTACTGTGTACTATGTGTACTGTGTACTATGTACTATGTGTGTACTGTGTACTGCACAAGTTTGATTAGCTATACTGATTCTTAAAGTTTAATTATTCTGATTCCTAATAGCTTTTTTCAATGCTTTACTTTTACTTTACACCGACACAAAAGCCTGAAATATTTAACCCTGTTGGTCTAATCAATCTGCCTTTAAACACTGATCATTTCCTATTATTTCTGACAGGTCTAATGGTCCAGTATATTTCTGCCTGTTATTTCATTTACGACAGAGACTCAATTTAAAATTACAATTAAACAGAAGTGAGTTTGCCAGAACCCATCAGTTCTACTCTGTGGCTGCAAACGCCGAGGTTGTTAAACTTTTTTTTTTTTTTGTGTGGAAACATTCGCTTTTATGTTTGAGACAAAAACACACCTTTACTGAGAATTATATATGAATAATGAATGGGAAAAAAACTGCCTTAAAAGCTTTCTTGTAAAGAACGTTTCTAAAAAGTGTTTTTTCTATTGTTTTGTATGATTATGTAGTAGCGGTGCTTGGCGTCCATGAGAGTTATTTATTTGTAAAGATTGCAATGAGATATGTCTGTGATTATATTACGACTGCGTGTCTATGTGAATTTTGTGTTTGAGAGAGAGTTTAAGTACGGCTTGACAGAACTAAACTCTTATGAATAAAAGATAAACTCTTCCTCTGCTAAATACTTTGGTTTCATTTTCTCCAGAGAGCGAGAATCGCAAGTCAGTGTAACCCACACCTTCTGTCTTCTGTCTGCATTAAGAAGAAATAACTGTGTTCAAGAATTACAAGCATGGCAATGAAGGCTTTTATAAAGGTCTTTGCCTGTAAAATAAAATCTTACAAAAAGACATTTAGATGTACGATGAGCAAGGCCATGTCAAGGAGCGCCTCCTACTCGTGACGTCAGCAGCAGACGTGCACAGGTGTTTAACGGTATTTTGCACCTGGAGGAGGCGGCCATGGAGAACATTAGGATATTTTCTTGAAAGCAGTGCGTCAAAGAATTGTTTTTTAAAAGAAATTTTCGTAGAAAATGATGAAGAATATTGGCTGATGTTGTACTTGAATACAGGTGTGAGCTTAGGTAAAGATGTTGACATTCAACTGGAGTAAACATTCTTTAGGATAGAAGTTGTTCTTGTTTAGCTTCACTTTAATTATGAATGTTTATTTAAGTTTCACATACGATATTCTATTTTGATGTGGCTGTAGTGGAAGTATATGTGTGTTGGGAGTTGGGATGTGTGTGTGGGGGGGGGGGGGCACGCTCTCTCTCTCTCTCTCTTGTGCCTGAGGGCCTGCAAGTCTGTCTGTCTGCTTGTACTTATAATTTACTTACATTTCTACAAGACCTCACTTAACGAAACTGTTTGGGGCTTTGGTCACCTTACAAAGTTAACATTTGTTACTCATTAAGCTTGAAGATAAAATTACAGTTGAAAGAAATGTTGTTAATAGGCACGAGGAAGATTTTAAAAATAGCTTATTTACTTCAGTCTTTTCACCATAGTTACCATGATGTAAATAATTTCGCCGGCTTGTTTCAAGCAATGCAATCAGTTGTGTGAGCACTCACAATATCAGTAGAATTAGTGAGGAAAGAGCAAAAATATTGCCTTTTGGAAAGAAAGCCACGAAAGTACAGAAAACTACCCCCACACTGTTTGCATTTTTGCTTCACTGTCACCCGAACATAGGGTGAGACTTTTCCAAGGGAGGAGACTCGTTGGCCGGTACAGCACGTACCCTAAGTTTGACTTCTCCACACGAGAGTTATCGGAAGGACTCGAGGTTCAAGCAAACAGAGACGGATCGTGATGGAAGCATGTTTGGCACTGGTAGGCTGACCCTAGGGCTCACGCCAGACCCGACAGGACGGCCAGCCTGAGATACAGACCATCGCAAGCACTTAGTAGCTGTGGTAGCTGACCTGTTAAATGGGAAAGTTGAAGACACAGAGCCCAGGATTCCAGGCTGAATTAACTTTCCCCAAGCATTGATTCTTGTCAATCAAGCGGTCCTGTCCGTGTCTTCATCGTCATTGGGATCAGACCCAGAGCGATGTTTGCTTGCTTTCTATACTAATACTAATAATATTATTGACTCGGTCAGTTGCTGTGACGAGGGTCAATCTCTGGAAAGGTTTGTGTGGACTTTCTGTGGACTTTCTTTGGACTCTATGTCTATTCTGTTTCCATGCAAAGGAATGTGACAGTCTGGTCTTGGAACTGGCGGGTCCTTGTTGCAACTTTCTGTGATGAAGTAGCAGCTGATCACTGTGTCCAGAATATGAACCATTACATTTTCATCATTGTACTATCACTCCACCATACCGGTGCACCTATCAGCCTGTCTTCTTATCAACTAAGCTTCTCAGCTACACTGGTTTACTTATCTACATCAAATTACAGGATGACGAAGCCAGGAATGGTCGGACTTAGCTCTTAAATCAGATACAATCTCTCCATATTACCCGGGTGACTGGAATGCTCTGACTGGTTCAGATGCCGAATGGGTGCCAGGAGGTAGTAACAGACAGATCTTAGAGTTTCTATTTGGAAAAGCAAATAACTTAGGCCTACAGCCTCTAAAAGACAATTGGAGTGTCCTGCTTCTGTTCCCAGTACACAAGGTGGACAGCCGTTTGGTGTGGTTAGGGCAAAGAACTTAAACACACGTTATTGCAACTATAGTTATTGTAATCATGACAATGTCTACAACCGTTGCTCACAAATATTCTTGTTCCTTTTCATCCCCATCCTCTTCTTTTTCCACTATTATTATTTAGACAGACCAAAGACAGAAACTTTCATGCGCATACAAATGTCAGTACAATGAGCTGATTGACTACAAGATAGTCGGTTACTGTTGCAGCCAAAAGGGTCATAAATATAAACATACCATCTACTTTATACCCAATTATTCTGTAAATTATACGGAATATACATAGTTCCTAAATATCTTGCTCTTTAGAACGCAAGACTTTGCTGTTTTCAGTGAATTAGTTTAGTGAACCGCAGTGACTTGCGTGTGGTGTTACTTTTATGAACTTATTCCACATGGAAGCCAATTACCCGGTATTTTGTTAAGAACAAAAGATAAAGGCTCAGACCACGGACTAGAACAACAGGGAGTCGGCTTCAGCCACTAAGGAGCTCTTTCTCTCTCCAAGGGTTCCTCCGTCAACAAACCTTGTGCAGCAGTGAAATGTATTCCATTTTGTGTTTCTAGTCTAACAACTAAAACAGACTCCAGTCTTACAGTTTATAAAGTTCCCCAAAGTCGTTATCGCTAACGAACTGTTATGCCTTCCCCTACAGACACGCTCATTAATCAGGTAATGAAGCCGTCTGGTGGGACAGGTGACATGGCGGTCACATCGGACAAGCTCAGTGTCACGTGATCAGAATATTGCTAAGAATCACGAAACACTACTTGGCATCAACCTCGATGAAACGTTAGCAAGGGACTCCTGCGGTCTCTAGTGAAAAAAAAACCACACATTAGGAGGTCCTTCACTGCGAGCTGGGGGTCACAGGGGCAAATTCTGTTGAACCCCTATCCCTACTGTCGAACACTACTTCTACAAGGTCTGTTCTTCTCACAGAACTCCTAGCTCTTCACTCAGAACACTGCTCCCATAGTACAGTGTCAGATCCTCCTGCACAACCCTGTTGATTAATGTGGACACCCAGGCATTTCCATGCCACCCTTCGTGCTGACGTGGCCTGTCCTTTCGCCCAGATGAAATATCGAGGCAAACTAGACACTCTAGTGTATGATGTTTTTCCTCGCAATGTTTACATTAAGCTGGAGGATATTGACATTTGGAATAATCCAACACTCAAAGGAACCTGATACATGCTGTAGGTACTAATTATCCAGCACAGAAATGTGCGTAAGACTAAATTTGTTTCTGCGGGACATGATCTGCATGAGCCTGATGGCGCGATAACTAGTGTCATTTCAAGCAGCCTGTAGGTGTCATGTGATGAGCTCAGCCAATCCTCAGGCTCTGCCCGCAAGATGTCGTGTAACGAGCTCAAACTCTTCCAGTACTGATGTCAGAATTTTGCGAAATAATTTGGCATATTCCTCCAGTCTTGCTGGCAAGGCTCTGTGTAATAAACTGATACACTCCTTCGTGCCACAAGCTAGGATGGTTTTATTTTTTTGGCTTTTCTTAGTTAAGTATTTTGTGAAAACTTAGCAAGTATTATTTTGCCGATATTTCTTTAAATTAACATATACACTCTTCGTGTAATCAGCTGACACATTTTTTGCAACGTTCATTATCGTGTCATGAACTGAGACTGTTCCTATGATTACAGCGGCAATAGAAGCAGACGGTCGTCTGTCAGTCCTATGATCTTTGATTCTCAAGTTGTCTCCCACCACCCTTCAAACATAAGTGAAAACTTAAACAGCGGGAATTTTTTAATACGAAATTATTGATTCCAATGTCTTTTGAGAACAGTACTGCAGAGGACATGGTAGACTCGTCACCGGAAGCCCAGCAACCGTACAAAGGACTCAAGAAAAGGGCAATGACCTGGTGTTCTTGAAAGCGTGCGGTCAGCCATCCATTTGCGCGTCCTACAACCGCCACACTCTATTGCACGTGCAGACGATATGCAAATGTCTGCGTCTGACGAGGCGCTCTACACCCTGCGAGGAGACACAGAGCCCTACATTGGACTCGTTTGGTGCCGCACTTCATCCTCTGGATGCCATCACCCGGCGACGAAGGAAGGCTGGCAAAATATGTCGACGCAAATTGCCTGGAGTGGCCGAGAACTAAAAAGAAGTGTGTGGCAGGGCAAAGTGATGGTGAGTGACGGACGCACGGGAGAAGACAAAACGAGTCAAGCGCCTTCGTGCCAGTTAATGCACCCTTGGCAAGCCGCTCTGTCCACTTCCTGCAAAGTGGCCATCTTTCTTGCCGAGGCCGTCACGTAGCTCCCCCACCTGCTGCCAACAGCTTAGGTGGGTCTTCGAGATGCTCCCCAGACCGTGGCCTAGTTTGGACAAGTCAGGATCAAGGCTGAGACGAAGCTGTACATCACGTGATCCAAGAAAAAACTGGTTTGCTATTTGTAAGAGGTTGTTCACAGCCACAGTGAACTCTCGTGTTAGGTCTCCACGTGGGATAAACTTGTCGACAGTAGCAAGTAGCAAGGCCAGCTCACAGACTCGAAGACTGATGACTACTTGGAAGGTTGTTGTCATGGTGTTTGATGGTCAAACTATCTTTTCTTGACATATTCGTATAAAAGACAGTGTTGTGATGATTGGATGCTTTGTCATACATCATTATTTTTGTAAAGTGGACTCGTGTATTCACAAGGTGCGGCCATAGTGTGACTGGCTTCTTTTCTTCTGCTTCCCACGCACTGCGATCACAAACTGTTTCATCTGTCTGGCTTCTCCCCAAATTAGCCTCAGCTCCTAAGTTAACATCGACAACATCGTAGAGAATGTACAAGTAGTCTTTTCAAAACTGTTGTCAAGTTAGTGTTGATGGTAATAATCCAGAAAATAATCCAGGAGGTAGTAACAGTGATTTTTGTTGGCAGTTATTAGATAAGAGATAAAAGTTTAGTCTAGCATAACAACAGTCTTGTAATCTCTTGCTATATTGTAGCATAGAGAATAATAACACAGCATACTGTAAACAACACAACAAATAACCAACCAATGCAAGTCATCTGTCCTCTGTAACTGCTTTTTTGCGATGTTTTTTAGTTGTTTGTGCTGCCTGCCTCTTCCAAAGTCTCTGGATGCATTCGCAGGTTTCCGTTACAGCTCCAGAGGGAAAAGCCGAGAAGTGACCGAGATCATAATCAGGTCAGAAACAATTGAGCGTGGCATCGTTAGTGACAGTTGAGTGACTTCTCTCACGACTGACTCTCGATCCGGCAATGGGGGAGCAGTCGAGTGGTGCGATGGGTAAAACAAGTGCTCGTCGCCCCTGCACTGAGGCTCGTAAGGGCGCGAATTCAGATGTCTTCCAGGGGCCCACTATGTTCCCAGGGAACGTGTTCAGTTCTCGTCCTGGGCACGCTGTTTTTTCTCTGGGTATGGTATGTTCACGGGGCTGGTAAAGTGTCTGTCTGGGCCTGGTCACCAGTCCTTGTAAGGGTCGGGACACCTGTCCTTTTCTGGCAACTTCGTGGCCTTCCGTGGGCATGGTCACAACCGCGGTGTCAGCCCCGTATCCGTTGCTCTTTGGTCACTAGAAAAATGTTAGTCACAGGACTTGTGAGGTCACCATCCCACCTGTACTTGGAAACCTTGACTCCCCTAATGAGACTACTTTCATCCTCTTTTTATTTCGCCAGAGTTGGGAGGCCAAAGCATCTTATTTTCGACTGCATGAGTTCTCTGCTCTTGATACTGGCTTCATTTTTTTCGGTGATGCTTCGCAACTTTCATCTTTGTCGGCGGCGATGTTCGCATCAACTCACCGACCGTCACTCCCACTTCTCGCTGCGCCGCTTTTTAGCGCAGCCTCCATTAGCCGAACCTGCCAGCCGCGAGACAGGGCTTCCGGTGCAAAGAGGGCAACGAGTGAGGGAAATATATTTTCCTGGCGCTGAACCCTTAAGTACAAAAATTCTTAATGGCCAATTTATCTGTGTCGTGATTAACATAATATGTGTGTACGTGTGCGTGTGTGTGTGCGCATGTGTGTGTGTGGACAGGAAGAAAATTGTATTGATGTTGATGTGCCAGCAATTCCAAGTCCCATCCATTATTGCTGTCGTTGCTAGAGCTGTGGTCTGTAACTTACCTGGATGTTTGGCAACGGTAACTTTTAAAAAGGAGTGTGTTTTTCAAGAAGAACATGTTTGTATCTGTCCTGTTGAACTTGGTAAGTAATTAATATTTCTTAACTGTAGTAGGTAAACAAAAGTGCTTAAATCTCATAGCAAGCTAGTTGTCGTGGATGACACTTACTGGACCTGATGGATAATTCCGACAGAAATCAAAGACAACCTCTTTGGTTTTACTCACATTAACTCCTAAGACATTGCCGTCGCTCCAGGATATTAAGTCCCCAAAAGCTACCCATGGGTATCTACTGGCCAGCTAAGAAGAGAAAACAGTTCAGTGTCATCAGAGAATGTGACGAGATGTTGACCCTCGTGGGAACTGCGACATCTGTTGGTAAACAAGATAAACAGAAGCGGGGATAAAACACATCGTTGGGGTGAACCAGTACTGGAGTCGGAAAAAAGTGAGACTATCAATCAATCTTCTCTCACTTCTCTCTTCTCTCTTTTTTCTTTCACCTTTTTCTCGTCGGGTTATCAAATTCTCTTTTTTCCTCGCTCAAGAGTTTTTTCTATAAATAGATGGTTGTTATATAAAGAAACTCGAAATGAAAAGTA
Source organism: Pomacea canaliculata (assembly GCF_003073045.1). Lineage (NCBI taxonomy): Eukaryota > Metazoa > Mollusca > Gastropoda > Architaenioglossa > Ampullariidae > Pomacea > Pomacea canaliculata. Next base: position 11,150,653 of record NC_037594.1, on the reverse strand, counting down.
TTTGAAGGTTGTTCGCACGACGTCCAGCCTGTGTGTGTGTTTTTTTTATATGGTTCTTTCAACATGATTCTCAAATATCTTGGCACATCCATAATTAATTTGTATGCAATCGAGTCAGACCGATCCCAAAATATGCATCCAAAATGATCTGAACAAGTTTTGCGTGTTTCAAAGTGATAAGACCTGACTCCTTTCCGGCTCAGGCCATGAAAAATGACCGGGTAGCTTAGGCCGTATCTGGACAATAAAATCCTAAAATAATACCCGTATTAAAAAGCACTACAGCAAATGTGGAAATGTTGGAAGCGGTTGTTGAAGTTATGAGAGGTTGATGTGGATTATGTAAGCACTAGTCTGACTGGGTTGTCAGCTTAATGGATGCTTTTAGATGGATGGATGGAAGGATGGATGCACATACTGACCATTTTTTTGTATTTATTATTCCATTTATAAATCTGTTCCTTTCATTCGTTTGTAAATTGAAGTAGCTACACGATTGAATACTCTTGCTTTGCTTCAGACCCACCTACACCATCAGACCACCTTCTCAAAAGCAGTTTAAGCATCCTAAAGAACTACCTGTAAAGCTATCTGTCGATGTTTAACGATGCATTTAAAGGGACGCTACTTGCCACCAGCAGTTCTTCCCCTTTTTGTAAGCTTCATAATTACGTATTCTACAAAAAGCTTTTCTTAGCCAAAGCGCCATTGTATTGGCAAATTTACTGGCAAATATATTGGAAAAGTTTGGACTTCGCATGTCCCGAAAGTTCGTTTCAGAATCCTTGGTTGCCTGAGCCCTCCACACACAAGGTTGTCTGAGCTTGTTCAAACGTTCGACGTTAAAAAGTTGCTGGTGAAGAATGTCAGTGCTACACGGACAACAGTAAATAAACGAGGGTAAGTGTGACCTCTGACCTTTGACACTAACGCTGCTGAGTGCTGGCACCTGCTTTTAAGTTTCTGACTCGCTTGATTTGTACTTACAGCAAGGAATGAGTTGGTAACGCTATTTTAGATAATAATAATAATAATAACAATAATTTCTCTAACATACAGCTATGTAAATTGTTGTTATTGTCCTAACGTCTAGAATCTCTCCTTTTCTCTAAGTCCAGTATCATGAATAGTGTTTTAGGAGGGTGTGTTTTTATTCTTGAAAATTTATGGAATGTCAAATACTGCTGACATGTTTAAAAAACTGAAAAGAATACGGTATAATGAAAGAAAAGTAAAAATTGCTACTGGAAGACAATCTTCTCACCCGAAATGCGATTTTGCGAACTGGAATCCGGAACATTCTCTTTTCTATCTAACTTTGTTATTTTTTCCAAGAAGTGCTGCTGCTTGTTCAGAAGACAGTCCCGAGATGCATCATGCTGGCTGTACACTCGGGTACTTACACAGCAGGTCGAGACAAAGAGGGTTACCGAGCCCTAGACACCCTGAACCACCAAGGTACGACAACTACCCTATGGAACTCTTTATCATAGGACTCTGGGGAGATGGACCTCTGGGAGAAGACATAGAATTGCCGAGGGAAAGAGAGAGAGGATGCAATTAATGCTGCCAGTTCATTACTTATCTCACACATCCATGCTGAGAGAGAGAAAGACAGAGAGAGGAGGGACGATTCAACTACTACTGCTGGCTCATTACTTATCTCACATGTCCACATCGTTACACCCTCGAGTGTTATACCACATTTCATAGCCTCGTGTACGTTCCCGCTCTCGTCAGACTTATCATCGAATCTCAGACAGGAAAGGTCTCTACTCTGTGTTTTGTCTGAATGCCGATGCGTTGTAGTGCCGGAGGTCAAACCCGGGACAATCGATGAAAAGCGTCGTTATCGCCGACAGCTGGTGTGGGGTGGGGTTAGTGGGGTGGGAGGATGTTGTTTTCTTATTGACACTCCCACACACAGTTCACACAAACTCGCTCACATGTAGTTACGACACTACGTGGGTGTGCAATGATGTGTGTGTGAGGTGAAGTGTTATGTAGTGTTGTTTGTGTTTATGCTTATGTGTGTATATCCTTGACACACTGTGACGTTTTTCAAGTGAATGTATTTAATAAGTTATTCACACCAAACTATAATCACTATCCACAATAGTGGCGCCATAGTGTGATGCTAGTCCTCCTGCCATACAACTACTCCCCAGTTCTTCTAAACACACTCTTACTACAATCCTCACTTCCTAAAGTGTATTCTCAGAAGCTGAAAGTAAACTCTGGGATTTGTATCTACCTCGTGAACCTCAACTCAGAAAGAGGTCAACGCGTGTAACGTCTATCGATGTGTGACGTCGATCCCATCCTCTTGAAATAACCTCTGCTGTAAACATTTTTCATCGCACGGACTTATCTATTCTGAGACTTCTCAAGGTTCTTCAAGTCGTCTGCCATCACCTGCTCCTTGTATTTACTCGCTCTCTTGAAGATGGAATCGAACTTGTCCTAGTTTATATGAACGAGGCATCACGAGTAGCGTAGCCGGACTATGTCAGACCATAGACACTGTCTACTGTAGACCTCTCTGTCCTCTTTAGACGACAGTGCTGCAGCCATGCTTACTTCCAACATGTGGTTTAACGAGAGTTTGAACCGTACATCGTCCAGTGAACAGCTAGGTGTAAGTTGTTATGTCATCCATCGTCGACGATCTCGGTAACGATGACCGTGATATCACGGTCATCGTTACCGAGATCGTCGTCGATGCAGCCTCGCCAAACAAGGGTCACGTGTCACGTGGGGTGGGTGGGTAATAATATCTTCCACGTCGATGCACCAAAGGCTTTGGGATTGAAGGAAGGGACTTCATCCTGGCGATGTGTCGGGAAGATTAGCCTTGCTGTTTCTTAAATTAACCGCGATGTGGTTTCGAGTGTGAAATTCAGGGACAGAAGGGCTCAGGGGTCGATAACACGCCCACGTCTTCGTGCCACACACTTCGATTTCATCTCACTTTTTCATCTATTTTTTTTTTCTTTGTCGTCACCTTAACGATCCGCGAGCGTATTACAGTTAGTTTAACAAGTTTTCTTGGTCTCCAGTCTGTGCTGGTGATAGCTGCAGCTGCTTTCCCATGGCGGAGGTAAGGGAGTTGAGAAGAGGATAGAATGGGGGGAAAGAATGGTTGAGGGGATTAGTGTTGAAAAGGTGTAAAGTCTGTGTTGCTGACGTCCATGGCATGGAGATGGTGGGGTACCTTCTTGCAGACAACAACAACAACCGTGGTGTGTCATACACTACATTGACTCCAACCGTCACCTTCCTCCCTTCTCTATACAAAACTGTATGAAAGCCATGTGAGTAGGTCTTTTCATTGTAAACCGCGAACTTCTATAAGTTTCTTTTCCTTTATGACTCAGTAACTGTCATATTCAATTTTGTAATAATTATTCAGAAACCTCACAATGATCAGCATTCGTTATGTGTACTAAACACAAATCGTCGAGTTCATCACAGACACACTGAACAGAGATGTCAACAGTTGAGCCAACAGACCTGACGCCTCTTCATTTCATGAAAGAATTGGGGATGAGCTAGTCACAAAAAAAATTAAGAGGATCGCAACAAGCTGGTTCATCAATCATGGTTATACAACAATTGTTCATATTTTGATCACCTTTAACTCGGTTTAGCCCACCCTTACAACCAGGCACATTCGATCAGTTTATTTCCTTATTTCTAGGAAATACTCCTGACACATCTTGATAAATAAGGTCGGCAGAAGTAATAAAAGCAACTGGATTAGAAGAAGAAGAAAAAAAAATCCTAAAAATTATAGAGTGTATGATGCAGACATTTCCTCACATGAGAATCGCACGCAAGAGTGGAGGAGGAGGAGAATTCTCTTGGGGAGGGAGTTGCATCGGTTTTATCTGACGCTCCCCCTCCCGATGTCCACCTCCCCGGTCCTCCCCGAGACATGTGCGAGGGCATTGAGCGTGATCCATGGATGGAAGCTGCAATCCGTTGTGAGCGCTTATGTCAGCAGGGAAGAGCACCATCAGATCCCGGCAGTACCTCCGCCAGATGGCGTCTTGCCGCCATCATTTCTGACGTCCCGCGAGGTGGCGCACTTGCTTCCATCACTTCTGACGTCTGTCCGCGCCTGGCGGTTTGAACGACAGGCTCGCACGCGAACAGGTCCTTATTCAACGGCATCGAGGCTGACAGGAAACACATGCCGATGCATTGCCATGACTACCACTTACCTCTGACAAAATTTAATCTATCGAGCGCAAAAATATCTTTTGGTGATTGAACAAAATTAATGGCGGTGTATTTTTTGTTTGTTGCCGCTAGCATGAATGTTTCTATTTATGTAATTTACAATAATCTCTCATTACTTCATTATATCGCTCTGTCATTTATTAATTAATTTTTTTTATTTTATCGCCGCGCAGCTGATATGAAAATGAGTTTAGGGAGCATCAACATCGCCGGCGCCATGTAAAGCGCAGTGCTTGTAAATATTTAAGTTGTTTAAAGAGGTGTGATTCGATCTGTCTTTTGAACCCTTTGATGACCCCCGGAACGATTTGTTGACAAGTGAAATAAAGTGTAAACTGTCGGTCACACCAAGTCTGTATTGAAGATCAACAGTCCTGGAACACACACTAATGGTTGTAGTTGAGTTCCAGCTCTGTGTTGTTATTTCTACAAATGCTATGCACGTGCTAATGTGTATTGTAATATTGTAACACACATTGAAACACCACCCGAGTGCCAGAACTGGGTTTTCTACCTTAAAGCCCATTTCCCAGATACTTGCTTGATATGTAAATTGTTGCTTAAAACAAGCGTTGGGCCGTGAACTTGCATCTATATGTAAATTAGCCGCCGATGAATAATAATGTTTGCCACCTGCTGTCTTTCTTCAGAGACTGTCGTCAGCCAGCCATTCGACCATTTAAAGCAAATTACTATCAGACCCCGCTCAGTCCCTTTTCTTCCACCTCTACTACAATACTTTAATGATTCAGTTGTGGGCGCAAAACATCTGAATACAGGTTTGGTTTATTGTTGCTTTGCTGCTTGAACATAATAAACCTGTAAAAAGAATTTCCGGAGTCATCTTTGTGAAAATCACATCGACTTCCAAAGAGTGGGTAATGATCGCCGACATCTGCTTAGGAAATTAGTGTTTTACGCCGAGTAACTAAGGCTATATCACGGCAAGGAAACCAGCAATCTACGTAGAAGCCACAAAAAGAGAAAAAACAGCGTGCCAGAGACGAGATCTGAACCCAAGACCACTAATTCTCAGAGTATTGATGAAGGCTCTGACCCTTGCGCCACCGGGCGCCCCACACGAACTGGGGAGCGGAAGGAAGGATGAGACAGTTCAGATAATAAATGATGAACAAAACTGACAGTTGGGTGATGTCAGATGTGATTGGTACCGGCGAAGGAATCATTGTGACTTCAAAGCTGTTATTGTTCAGCAATGAGTTCGAGGCTGAGCGGAAGTCCATTGACCATCTTATCGCATCGGTCCAAGGTCATCGCAACCGTGATGTCACTGGAGGAGAGGTGTAGAAACGATTACGAGTCACGTGACTAAAGATTTTCGATCGTTAGCGAGTTCCCGATGGTCATTTGTTTGAAAAAGCTGAACAAGAACTGCAGGCGGGAATAACTCCAGGAGGTTTCGGATCCTATTTGTCTCCTGGGAGGGATCGCAGAATCTGCGTGTGACGTACGAGCTAACCGTCCATCATGACAGTTGGATGGTCAGTGTAACTCTCACTTCAACACTGGACCGTCGTGCCACTCTGGTTGATTATATTTAACTTATTTTGATTATTTCTCTATCAGTTCGAGAGGCAGTCAGATGTTGAGATTTTCTGCTGCCGACTTGAATGGGACCCGGACGTTGACTGATGCGCTAACAGTTCATTGCTCCATCCAGACCCGGATGTGATATTAGGTGTCACGTGGGATTAACTTGTTGACGCTTTCTGTGAACCAGATGTGGGGTCAGCTTTGTGCAGGTCTTAGGCCTCAGGTTGTTGTAGTGTTGTCTTTTACTCCCACTCAAAGCGGCAGACTGCAGGTTTTTGTTTTTGTTTGGTTTTTTTTTGTTGTTGTTTGTTTGGTTTTTTGTTTGTTTGTTTTGTGTTGTTGTTGTTGTTTGTTGTTGTTTTTTGTTTGTTTTTGTTTTCTTTTGGTATTTTGTTTTTTTGTTTGTTTTTTTGCCTTCTGGTTTGATGTACCTGGACAGGAATCAGGCTGCTGTTTCATCATCTGTTTCGAGCTCAGGCAACGAAGCAAAAACATCCGTAGCTAAAAGCTGTGATGACAGATCGTTTCCACATTATGAAGCTTCTTAAAACTTTCCTAAACTAATTCAGGAAAAGCTCCTTTAAACATGAATGCACCTCCGGAGTTTTGTGTACGCTTACAATCTTTCCTTTATTTCGAAAGTGTGCTCACTAAACATAATTTTTCCTCCTATGAAGTATCAGCAAAAAAGATTTGACAACTTGAGAAATAACAAGACAGGTCAGATCCACTTTCTGGCTTTTTTCAAGGGTGAGGGTTATTTTTTTTAAATTCAGCAGTGCGCAGAAGCATGAGTAACGAGGCTGAAAGACGGATAAGAAGACCTAGGATCCAGTTGAAAGCAAGGGCTTCTTGTCAGCTTGTCCTTCAAAGCTATTTAGTTTAGGACCGTTAAAGTGCGAGGCTGAAGGAGTCGCTTTACGACAAGAGCAGAAGGACTCCAAACGCACTTAAGCCGAGCAGTTGCAACAAAGGAGGCCTCAGATAAATGTGTTCCTTCACTCACCATGGCCCTCGACTCTAGACATTGCAATAACCGTCTCCTCTCTTTGCATTCGGATCACGCAGACTCGATGATAGGGAAACTTTGTTTCTTCAAACATGATCTTGTGGGAGGAAAGGGGCTCGGCAAGTCTGCACCGACCTTTAAAAAAATAATGTATTTGTGATGCTGACGGAATGTCTGGACAGAATCTGTTTTACATTCAATGTCTGGCTTTGAAAACATTATGTCGTTATTACGAAGCTGTAAACTGGAATTTACATCCAAACGATTTAGAAATATCGTGCGGTCAATCTCGGTTATTGAAACTAGATGAAACTCGAAAACGTTGACATCCTGGTCTTAAAAGCTTTTTTCATCCGTCATATAATATAAAAATGGCATTTAAAAACTTTGCCAAACATCGCCCCATAGGTGAAGAACGATAAGACCGGCTACAATCATAAAGCCACAGTGAAACAGTTATCAGAATCGGGGATCAAACGGCAACATCTACTTTCTTGCAACATCAAGCAGATCGCAACGACTGGTGCAGATGTGAAATGTCAGAGGAGAGAAAAGATTGTCTTTTTAAAGGATAAGAGTTGGGTGACATAAGTTTTAAAAAAAAAGAAACCTGTGGGTGGAGAGGGCGACCTCTAGCGTCAAAGAAAAAAAAAAATCGACGAGCATCAACCCCAGTCGCCGGCCTTGGAATCTTGGCTCCGAGAGTTATTGCTCCTGGTCAATATCACGGCGCCGGGGATGGGGAGGAGGAGGAGGAATCGAAATGCATCAGTATTACCTATCTGTTCGATGGGAACTCAAGAACAAGGAGGAGGAGAAGGAGGAGGATTTTTCGAGCCCAAGCGGCAGCACCCCCAAAACAAGGGGACTTAACGTAAGTGTGCCGACAAGAGCAAATTGACAAATGACGGCAGAGCATTTAAAGTAATGGCGGACCCATCTGTGTCGCCAGAAAAATCAATACCAGGGAAGAGAGGAGGGAAGAGAAGACAAAATAGATAATGGAAAAGCTTAGAGGTGTGCAGACAAGAAGAAGAAAAGAAGAAGGGGAGGGGAAAAAAAAGTAGAGCAAGTGGCAGTGGGGAGAGATCTTCGGTGGAGTCGTCGTCGGTAACCCCGAGGAGTCGACGATCGACGATCACCCGCCAGAGAGTCGCCTCGCTTGTGGCCTTGACCTCTCTTCGCTCGCATCTCTTGTCAGGGACTCCGCCCACCTACTGAGTTGTCTCCTCCGGTTGTGCAACGTGCAGACGCCACCCCGTGTGTGCTGTGTGCGTGCGTGTTCGTCAAGTGCGTTTGCTGCCTACCCGTTTTTTTTAAAAGCCTGGATGATGCTTGGTAAAGATTATATAAATGATATATATATAAATAATTATACGAGCGCTGTATTGTTACATTAGGTATCTATTGTCCGTAACCTTTCATAGGAGAGTTTTTAAATGGTTGTTGTTGTTTGTTTGGTTGTTTGTTTTTTTTTGTAAGCACAACAAAGTGCGTGTATGGTGTACATGCCGGCATATCTTTGCCTGATTACCAGAATTATCTTCTCTAATAACAATAAGTACGGCAATTTCTACTCGGTCATATTGTTGTTTCTATGAAAGTGTTCGTAGGAACTCCCAGCTTCTCCTCTTGCTTTTATTTTTCTCTATCTCTCACTCTGATGTCCGACGAGTTATGTAGCCTCTCTTTCTCTTGCTGTCGCCCACTCTAACACATCCCCCCCTCTCTCTCTCTCTTTCTCTCTCTTTCTCTCTCTCTCTCAGTAAACAGCTTTGTCCTGCTCGAGCTGAATTGTTCATTCTAATGTTTGCAGACGACCTGGTGCTTTTATCAAGCGCACCAGCTTGACTCCACAACCAGATAAATTGCCTCGCTAACTCATGCCACAAGCTTGAATAAGAAATCAATTGCAAAAAAAAAACTAAGGTAGTTGTCTGGAAAGGTGGGGTTTGGGGGAAAGACTGAAAAGTGGTTTTTAGGAGAAAGTATCCTAGAAGTAGTCAACAGCTGAGATTTTACATTCACGGCAACTATGAAATTGTTTCAAGGGACTAAGCAGTTAGTGGTCAAAGGTACAAATGCCACCTTTCACACAGAGCCTTAAAAATATAGACAATATGAGTAGACAGACTTTTTAATGCTGTAGTACAACCAACTCTCTTTTATGCATCCATAGCATGGAAATTGCTCCTTGTTGTAAAAGTAAATCTTTACGGGTATAAGAAGTATCTCAATGTCCCAATCCATCCACCATCAGGTATGATATATGGGGACATAGACAGAGTAGTAATATGGGTGTGGGTATGAATGTATACTATGTAATATATCGTTAAATCATAGAGAAGAAAACATAAAATGTTCCTCTCTGTTTTCAAACTGATGGATGCCACTCAGCAAACATGAGGCACAGAAAAAACGTCCATGTTGAAGTCACTATCCCACGTATACATCTCCTCTCCCACTCCCACACTCCATTATACTCCCTTATCTTCTACCCACTCCTGTAAATGACTTACGCCTACCTTCATTCATTCATAACCCAGTCCTCTCTATTTTCCTCGTGTTTTTGCGAGATTTATTCACAAATCCAATGTAAGTTGCTCCCTGCCTGTACTTCCAACGGTACACAGGCCTGACACAAAGAAGGTGCAATCCTCTCTTGCCCTCCTCCATCCTGCACACAAGAGGTTTGAAAGTTCCTGGGCTGCTGCTGACAGCTGGACGGAAACGGAATCCTCAGCATCTGGTTGTTTCTTCTCTTATCAAGCTTCACCTTCCTACGGTTTTGTGTTGGCTGTCAGAGCCACGGTTGCAAACTACTTCCTGTCGTCCGTTCGTGTGAAATGTTTCTCTGAGAGAAGAAGGTTCGAAGGACGAGCACACGATTCTTTGCCTGCTTCCGAACGCTGAATCTTCAATTTCGAATAGAAAAAAAAGAATTATTTTAGCCAAGTTCAAGCTTAAAGTGCCTTACAAATACTGACACGTAGACAAGTGCACGGATACACGATGGATGGCTGGATGGTTTGATGAATAGGTTTCCAGATGTAAATAGTTGGGTAGAAGAAGATACGTAGAATTCCTCAATGCTGTATTTAAATAAATCTGGTTTATTCGTGTAAACTTATGTTTATGGCAGTTAGGACACCAGTGACCTGAACATTCACTGAGAGACCCAATGATATTGAGGTCCACGTCTTCCATCTTCCAGATGCTGAAGTTTCATGTTTGCAGCAAACTCGCGGTCAACTTACCCTCCTGTTCTTCGTCTCCAGTCGAGGGCAAAAAGGCAACACCACGAGGATTGACGACGGGACTAGCCTATGGGAAAATTGTTCTAATCCAGGAAACGAAACCTATTTAGTGATCGGGTTGATCCCCATTTGCAACGGCTTAGTCTCCCTTTGCTTGGCGTCCCTGATTCTAGGTCTGTGGCAGCCCCATCAACGATGTCACAGTAGGAATTTGTTCGGATTTCGCTCTTTTGCCTGTAATCATCATCGTTATAAATGTCATATCCTTTAACAGCTGGCTCCGCCATCTCATTGTACTTAAGATAAAGTCACAGAAAATGAAAACATAATGCAAGCGAAACAAACAGTATTGTCGATTTTTTTTCTTTGATGTGAACCACCATTAGAAACCTTAGAACAGAGGAGATAGACAGACTGCGGGTTAATGCACGGCCACCATAGTCCATGGCTTAGCCAAAGGCAATAGGAATAATTCTCATATTGGCGAGGATCGGTCAGAATGTCCAGACTGATGATTGCTGCTGCCGCTGTTGGCATCCTGTGGATGTCTGTCATGCAGCCGCCATCTTTGGCAACGGCGGATGCCAAGCACTTAGAGCTGTTCCTCTCTTGGAACTTCTATTCCTTTAATGCTTTTTGCCTTATTGTTGCATTTGTTGGTAACCGTACAGAAACTCATGACCAAAACTTTTAATATTCAACTAGTACCTGCAGCCCAAGTATTCTAATGTCATCGCATCCTCCTGTGGGACATCACCACAGACAGGAACTTCAACAGACCTCTGAACTGAATTATAAATGATTTACCTCCAAATACTAACACAACTGTCGTTCTTGTCATTTGTCTGGGTTTGATATTCGATGTACAAAACAATATTTGCACTACATCTGTGCAAGAACAAAATAAGCAGTAAATGTTTATACAAGACAAAATAAGCGCTATAGCTCTATACATGAGGTAGTTTATTACTACAACCCTAAACAAAATGAAAATTTTAGCTTAAGTTCAATAGGATTGAGAATAGTCTTTAACATTTAAAGGCTATCAAGGTTTTTGTGTAAATATTCTGGTTGATAAAATTTTGAGTCCAGACATTTTCTATTTGCTTTTCTACCTTTCAGGCTGCTTATATTGATTCTTTTCGACAATTGACTTTAATTCTTTCAATTACTTTTCAATGAAGGCAAAAGCGATTATATTTTTTAAGAACCTCATTTTCAGGGCCGCAAGCAGTGGAGAGAATGTGCTTACATGAAGCGAGGTTGGCGAGTGCAGACTTTGAGCAATGAGTCTCGTGCTGAGACCATCATGAGCTTCTATCAGACCTTGTACAGGATTATTCCATTTGTCATTGCAACACTATGCGAGCTCGACAATTAACAGAAAAATAAACTTTTATTGTTCACATGCTGTAAGAATTGGTAGACCTACTTCACTAGATGAAGTGGCATGGAGTTCAGAGTGGCATGGTGTGACAAGCATTCATAGTACTGCAAGCTTACAAATCCTATTGTCTGGGTCTAGGGTCTATCGATAAATAAAGAATTTACATCTTGAGAGAGTGAGAGAAGAAAGAGAACATAAAAAGTTGAATTTTATTTCGTGGGCAGTTGGGAAATCAATAACATGGAGTAAAAAATACAAGCCAGTAAAATCATTACAATCCAATTACATTAAAAAAAATTAAAGTAACTTAATCAAAAAAATAATTAACAGCATCTGGGAACTTCCTTATTTCAACGCGAGAGATAGATCGAGAGGGACAGAAAGAGAGAGGGAGAGGCGAACAACGGCAAACAACAAACACGCGCACACGTGATCGTTGACTGGTTTCCGATCATTTCCGGTGACCTTGAACCCCTTAAGACGCTTTATCAATAATCAATCACCGTGATCGATGGCTGCTCTCGCAGCTCGGCAGCTTGAGTCTAAAGCTTGCGACAGCATTTCTACCCCAAACACCCGGGCGGCTAATTGAGGGTGGCAGTGCGTGCCTGGCTCCTGAGACTCCGGGCTGTCAACGCACCGACATGCGTGCGTGTTCCTGCGCATGCGCGTGCGCGTGCGCTCACCCGTAGTTGTGATTCCGCGACTGTAATCAATGTATGTCATCCATCAAACTGTTACTGCGCTTTTGTGTTACCTCAGACCTCATCAGCAGCCCAGCATCGAAAATTTTGAAGCAGGTGTCGAAAGAGAAAGGACTAGCGTCGAGCCAATGAAAGACGCGCTTACTAACCGTCACGTGACACCAGTGTACGTCAGGACTACGTGATGACACGCCAGACGTTGACAGGAAGGACACGAGTTCAAAATATTTTCGTTCAGAAGAAAAGAGTGGACGAATTCTGTTGTCACACCAGTGAAAGTCAACTTTCTCTTCAGACAATCTCTGTGCCGGTCAATGAATTCTCACAAGAAGCAGACGACACGTAAACGACTCTCCCCCTTACAGACTCCCACACACACATGCGCATGCCAGAGATTTCACATAAAAACATTGCACGATTCGTATCCACTTCACTGAGTTTTCCCCCTTCACATCACAGGTGATGGATGCACAGCTACATCAACCGCAACAAGCTGTCTGTAGTTTATATCAGTCAGGTGGAGGGAGGTTTTGGGATGAGGTTGGAATTCCCCATCTTGCATCAACACCAGGCAGAAAAAGTTCGGACAGCCTTGCCATCCCACCCGTGCTACCCCAGTGTGGAGTCGCCATGTTTAGTTCAGTAACCTTGTCAAACAGTGACGTCACTCAGCCTCGTGCGTAAACAACCGGAAGACAACAGTCTGGGTTGTTTGGTGACGTGTAGCTTCGGCCGATAAACAGAAGCCTTACCTTGTTTTTGTTTAAACAAAAGCTTCGAGGGGTTTCGCCGGGTGGGAGATGAGGTGATGGAGGGCCAGGTGATGGCGAGGTGGGGAAGACTTTGTCTCGGTGGAAGGGTGGCGGGAGGTAGTTGGAGGTACGCCGAGACACGATAACAGAATTTGAGGCATGGCAGGAGAGGGGATGGGCTGTGCGATAGAAACGTGTGTACAAACACACGCACCATGGGTAAGTCTGATGTGAATTCCACTAAAACAAGAAAGGTAGGTTGTTTGAAACATTCCGATTCTGTGTTCGCGCTGTAAATTTTTCTCCCTCTCTCTCACATACACACACACACACACATACACACAAGCACACATACACACACCTTTCGACATGGACTACATGCATTCGCACTTAGTACTGAAAAGCAAAACTCATCTACGCATGCACACACATACACTTACACGCAAGTAAACACACCTTCACACACATTCATGCTCGCGAAAGTTTTGAAAACACAAACCAGCTAAAGAAAACATGAACAAGAGATGAACATCACTTACCTGATGTTTGTTGACGAACGGTCAGCAGTTTGTACTTTGACAAAAGCTCACCTGCAGAAAAAAAAAAAAACTACCAAGGGACACCACTCAAGCCAGCCTCATCCAACAGACTGCAGTGAGGTGACAGGGGAAGGTAATACTAGGTATGCCTCGTGGTCCAAACAGGGAATGTTCCAGAAAGATACAAGTTAAAGACATCGGAAAAAGCACATTCTCAGCCAAAGTATCTTGTCCCTTATCTTCTGCTCGCACGCAGGTCCAGGCTGCTTGGGCCGTGCGGCAAGAGTGAGAAGACTGCAGCACGTGCTGATTAAAGCGTCAGGTACGCACGCGCCTTGCTCTCTTCCGCACCCGTGGACCCCTTCCTTCTTCCCATTGACCCACCCCGCCACCTACCCCACCCACAAGTCTTCGCCAGCCGGCCAGACATCGACAGACTCTGCAACCAGCCGCCTGGCATCCCAACAACAACTGGCCTTGAGCGGCTAGGTACGCAGGACTTCGCTGAAGATCCTCTGCATCAGAAGGTGAGGGGTGGGGATGCACTGTTCAGCCCTCGTTTGTTGCTCGAGAGCCGGCGATGATATACTTACCTGGCAGCTGACTGCCACGTCACAGGCGCTCCTGTTAGTCTCAAGGTTTACGGCCACGCTGATGGCCGATCCCTTACCAGAAAATCAAGGGAGACCAACTTTACTGCTAAAAGGGTATCTCTCGACCAAAAGCATTCTAGGGGAATGTATGACACAAAGCAATCTCAGACTACTTTCATGAACAATAATGAAGAGATAGCCCGGATGTCAGGATGCTCCAGGTTTGTTTATGCGAGAACGCAGACTGTTTATTTCATATCACACAAAGCCTTAAGTACAAAATAAATACTACCCACGCTATCATCAGATGTTTGATTTATAAAACTTAACACTTAATGGTGTTTGGATTTAGTCTGATGCACTTAGTAAGGACATGATGGTTTGGTCTGATTCTTTGCTTTGAAAAAAAGGGCATCGCAATATTCTCGGATTACAAGATCACTTTAAATACATTTTGTACTGTAGATTGCAAGAACTCTCACCCATGCTAAAAAAAAATGCAAATTCTGTATTTACAAGTTGAAAGAACTGCTAGACCTTCCACAAGCAGTTGATCTACGATTATGTCTCTGTTGACTAATTCTTATAATTTATTTACATAGTGTCGTTGTTCATTGTTGTCGTTGTTAATTAGTTTATTGTTTTAAACCGGACAACGAAATATGATCGGTTGATTCCTATTATCTATAACATCGAATTTTTTCCTCGTGTAGTCTTTTGTACTTCTTATTTCACACTCGTCCATTTTGTTTCACTGAATGACTTCGCGGACTCTTTATTGCTCAGAACATAGAATGAAAGGAATTTGCTAACTTCTGGTTTGTTGCCATGCCAACCTTTATCTAAGACGAACTAGATCGGTTTTGCCCTCTCGAGCAAATGGTTGGGAGGTTTGGGGAAATGTAATGAATGCTGATAAATGGTGCTGCCCTGCCGACAGAAAGATGAAAGAGAACAAGATCCGAGTTAGAAGGAGGAGAAAAAAGATTTTTCGGCGAACATAAGAGAGAAGCTTTGGTGCATCTGAAACTGTATAATCATTGTCTCGGATTTATATCCAGTTATGACCTCTGTTCTGTACAAGTTAGGAATCCATGCAAGTTAGTCTCAGAAAATAAAAAAGCGACCTGGCTTCTTACAAGGGTTTTGGACATTTTCCTGAAAGTGGTGTTGTGTGTTGAATATAAGGTTTTATTCATAAACTACGATGCCAAAGCAGGGGGAGGAAACAGTGAAGATATGTGCTGATATGCTGTGTTTCAACTGATTGCTTACTACTGACAATTATTGATGTTCTGACCATGATGATCAAACTCGGCGAAGGAAGACGTGTCAGAAGGCAAAGCGTCCAGCAATCAAGAGCAACATCACATGCTTTCCACCAGCTTCAAGTCACGTGGGTTCACGAATAAGTTTCACAATTATTATTTTTATTTATGAACTTCATTTCTTCTTTTTCTATGTGACACAACCAGAGACCCATATAAAGAGAAAGTCGGAGAGCTGATGTATTGCTAATCGTTGTCTATAACCCACATCCAGCAAAAGACTGAGCAAACAAACCTAATAAAAGAGAAAATGTTGGAGAAACATGAAAGCATCGTATGCTACCTAACACCCATAACACCCTACAATAGCCGACATACAAACATTATTCTATGAAAGTTACCAAAGTTCTCCAGACGTGTTTCCTGCGTGTCCATCACTTGCGAGAGTGTTTGCTTGTACTCGTCAGCCTCTCGGTTTTCACGTGCTGGTGTTGCTCATAAAAAGCATTCCGCACACTAAAATGTTTCTGGGAAAAGCATTTTAAGGGCAATAAAATGTCTCGTAAAAGTTACACCGCACTAGTTCTGGTTGTGATGCTTTGTGGGATTGCTTGGTGTTCGTGCTTGTGCTTTGGACGCAGCAGGTCATGCGTCTGTCGCAGCAGGTCATGCGTCTGTCGCAGCAGGTCATGCGTCTGTCGCACGGCATATTCCAGGGTGGGTTGATACCGAAGCAAGATACATCGACAGTGTAATAACTCTATCGCAAGACAAACCTCCCACGAGCAACATTTCTTACACTAGGGGTAGTCCAACAAACCGCCATCACTATCACGCGCATGCGCACGCACAAACACGCGCACGTGACCGGACTTTGAATCACAAAACAGTTCTAAAGGATTGCTGGCATCAGAATAACGGTGAAGTATAGATTTCTAGTGTTTACTCTTCACAATCTGGAAATGTGAATTCATGAAACATTTTTCGTGTCTAAACAATTTGTCAACCAAACACTCGCTCGTCACGGATATCGTGTCAACGTGTGTTTGTCGTGCTCAGAGATACATGAACACGGACATGTGAGTAAATGCTGAAATTTCGGAGCTTGGAAAAACTTGTTCCTTGCTGGAAAAGTTTTTGGTTCAAACAGTAAAAGGCTTGTCGTCGCATTTACCGTTAAACCTCCGGAATCTCTTTCTTCTCAGACGCTTAGAGGGACAATGATATGGTGTCAATACTGTTAAGCCTTAGGACAGGGTTACTGTAGACACTTTGGTATGTATGATGACCAGAGCATCAAAGGTACAGACTGAGTTGATGGCCTATCTTTTGTATCCACGATCCCCAAGACGAACTGTTGACCCTCAGGTCACGTGACTGATCCCCGGTGAGGAAGTCGTGGACAATTCTTGTTGAGGAATGGCGGCACTTCTTCACATGGAAGTCTGTCGATTCAGCTTGATTCTAGCGCATAAAAGATGCTCCTAGTGACGATCGTGTTATAATTCCTTTCTGAAAGGCAAGAAAATATCTCCATGACGATGACAAATGTGTGTATTTCGTTCTAAGACCGAGTAAAAGACGATTTTGCAGGAGAAGCCGTCTGTCAATGACCCTTTAATGTTCACTTTTATACATCGATTCTTTAATGGATGCAAAAATAAAACTTTCCATGCACGTGACGAACATGCACTTGGCAGGGTTGGTTAGGTCCGCACTGACAGGACCGGAAGTCTGCTTTCTTGACTGCACTTACCTGGTGAGCACTATCCTACTGAGGCAAAGCAACACAAATGGTTTTAATGTGTTTCTTTTATTTGGCACTGAAGTGAACTTACTTTTCTCGATAAAATATTTACGTTTCTGAAGTTTCAAATTATTTCAAGTCTAATCACAAACTGTCCTTAGGAACCTGGCTCTATTTTGGACAAGGAATTCTTTGAACACAGAGAAGAAAGATTTGCTGATTAATTGACAGTCTTAGAATACAGAAAAATAAAAACATACTGAGGTGATTTGGCTTTGAAAGACAAGTTAGTACCTGATGTAAATTCTCTTATCTTAATGTTGTGTGTGATGGCGCCACCTGGTCAGAGGAGGACAATTGCAGGCGGTCTTCAGTAACCATCGACGTCACACTTTACACAGGTGTCTGTAAACAGCCTGAAAAAAATTAAAAGTTTATAAAAGTTAGCCTTCCAAACAGATCTGGTCTGTGCGTGTTTGTGTGTCACTAGATGGCACTGTGTCCTAACATTTCTGTCTCTTTTTTTTTTTTTTTTTTTTTTTTTTTTGAGTGTGTCTCATTTATTGGCAATATTACAATACATAACCTAGCATTACCATCTAATTCATTTCCTTAGTTTTCTATGTAGTAAAGTATTTTTTATTTTTTTTTTTTTTTTTTTAACATTTAAGATACATTTTTTCCATTAACACATTACATTACATGACAACATCATCCAAATCATATTCCTGAATTATAACGAGCATACATAACAATATCACAAACATTAAATAGTGCCAGACATTTTTGCCCCAACATTTTTGTGCAGGACTCTGATTTAAAGTAATTTCAATATACTATCTAGTATCTAACAATTAAACTAGCTTTCTTTTTAACATATATAAACATTTATTCCTCATTTACCTATTAATCATATGGCATATTCTATGTTTAAGCCATTCACTCCATTGCACTATACCATATATAACAATATAAAAGACATATAAGGTAGTGTATATCAACATGTATGAAAGTCTAGTCACTGCTTAAGTTTTGGTCAACAAGTTGCATATAAGGTAGCCAAAGTTGTACAACTTTTTCTTCTTTCATTTCCAGGCGTGCATTAAAAATTTCAATTTTATATCTATATTGCAGTATCTGAATGAATGGTTGCAACTGAGGTGTGGTTTTTTTGAATCTGCAAGAGTATATGTATAATTTAGCAAGTAATAAGATTAAGTCCAGTACATCATCTGTCTTAAAGTTATTACTGCATCCAAATAAAACCAGGTGTTCACTTAATATCATCCTTGTCATAATCCCACATTTTGTTGACACATAATTTTGAAAATTTGCCAGAAATCTTGAACACATTTACATTCCAAAAATATGTTGAATGTTTTCTTTTTCACATCTACAATAGTTACAAAAATCATCAATTTCTAGACCATATTAAATAAAGCTATTTTGTCCCCAATATTCTATGCAAGACTCTGATTTGGAGCCATTTTAATTTAATATCTTTAATCTTGGCTACTTTCCTGAAGATATGTGCCAATCTACATTCTATTTAGTCTTGTATCCCATTTTGAGCAACAGTTAGGCACATGTGTATTAGTTACCATGTTATCATAGTACAGTCTTGCACCTTTCTGTACAGATGAATACACTAAGAGTTTTTATTTGAATCATAGGCAAGCGGTGATGGATCAGTTGCATTCTCTCTGTCTTGATGCATATATTCCTTTATGGCATCTATGCAACCATTTAGAGAGACAAAATTAATGTTTACATCATATATCCTTTAACATCTTGACATGATAGAAAATTTCCTCTTTCATCCCGCAAGTGTTTAATTAAATATATCCCTTTGTTTACCCAACTTCTATACAGAAATGGTTTATTCCCAATCTTAATTTTATTGTTACAAAAAATAGGCTCTGATATAATCTCTTCATATGTTTTACACACAACACTTTCTCCCAAATATCTATACGCTTTTAAAACATCCGTCCAGAAACTATTTACAGTTACAAAAGAGCCAACTGCTGCGGCCAAGTTTGTCTAGGTAATTTAACATTTTATGTGAGGACATAATAATCATTTCCAGCTATGACTGGTTTTCTTTATGTTCCGCAACCATGTTAGTTTTAAGAGCATTCATATAAGTTCTAACATCAGGTATGTCAATCCCCCCTTATATACTTTTTTTAATAGACACTTTTCTGCTAATTTATCCTTTTTACCCCACACAAACTGAAATATAGATTTTTGAATGTTGTTAACAATATGATCTGGGGGATTTGGCAGCAATAACACAAGTGTGTTAACTTTGACAAGATTAGGACTTGAGTATTGCTACTCTTCCTAATGGAGTTAACTGTCTTTTCAGCCAAATCTTGTACAATGTTCTAATTTCGGCTAGCTTACTATCATAATTTAACTTTATACATGCTTTTAGATTATTAGTAAACCAAATACCAAGAATTTGAACTCTCCTGGGTTTCCACTGCATCTGTAAATGGGGTAAATACTTAGCTGTTGAATTTGCTTTGCTTCCCAGCCATATTGCACTTGATTTTTCAGTGTTCAGAACTAAACCAGATATTTTTTCGAACAATTTTAATGTATTCATTGATTCTTCAAAAGACTGTCTATCACCCTCTAAAGTCAATTCTGTGTCATCTGCATATTGTACAATTTTAGTTTCGCTATTTTGGATTTTATACCTTTATGTATGTATTTTTTCTAATCATAATAGCTAGAATTTCTACACATAAGATGAATATATAAGGCGAAATTGGGTCCCCTGACGGCATCCTCTTCTAACATAGAACCATTCAGACAATGTGCCATTAACTGACACACTAGACTTGATATTTGTGTAGAAAGTGCTTATCCACTTACAAAACTGTGAACTAAAACCAAAAAAAATTCAAAACTTTCAGCATGAAGCTCCAGCTGATACTATCGAACGCTTTTTCAAAATCAAGACATACCAACAAACCTGGTTCTTTATTTTTATCCAAATTGTTCAATCAAATCGTATATCAGCCTAACATTATCCCCTAAGTATCTCCCGCGGACAAAACCAGATTGGTCTCATGAATTAGGGATGATAAAACTTTTTTCATTCTGTTTGCAATGCATGTTGAGCCAATCTTATATACCACATTTAGTAAAGTAATTGGTCTCCAGTTTTTAATTTGGTCTCTAGTTTATCTACTTTGGAATGCATATGATTACACCTTCTTTTTGTGTAGAGGATAATTCACCCTTACTAAAAACCTTCATTTAGAGATCTAAACAATGAAAGGTCCAGTTGTTTCCAAAAGACCTTAAAGAATTCCACAGTGAATCCATCACTCCCTGGGCTTTTCCCATTACCCATATTTTAACTGCCTGGCTCGCTTCTTCTAAAGTGATATTTCCATCCAACAAATTGAGTTCAAGTTGTGTAAGTTTTTGGTATATCTTCTTGGATATTAGTAAAGCTAAAGTCCTGAACCGCTCTCTCTGCGTACAGGTTGGAAAAAATTCTCGCACTTCTGCTCTTATTTCTTCAGTTTTTCTAATACTTTCCCATTTTGCTTCTGTAATTTCGAATTTGCTTACTTACATAATTACGTTTTCCAGTGAACAGAAATAATTACTTACTTTCTCTCCATCTGCTATCCACTTTGCCCTGGAGCGAATCAGTACACCCTCCATTCTTTTTTCTCTTAAACTAATGAGTTCACTTTTATTCTTTTCAAGTTCAAGGACTTCTTCTTCTTTTAACTTATCTTTAATTTCTAACGTGTAATTTCTTTTTCTAATATTTTTTCTTTATCATTATTTCTTTTCTTTTCTTGCTAGAGTAGGTCATTGTTTTCATTCTAATTTTCATTAGCATAGTATCTAGAAATGTTTGATCAGACACTACAAACTGTATTTCCATTGGGTGAATATTTGCTAAATTCTCCCTGTCATATGGGAACACTGAGTACTCTTCTGTCACTTCTTTAATGACAGTGTTTATTTGGGTTAGATAGTCTTTGTCCTTCAGATGTGAAGAGTTTAGCTTCCATAGATTAAATTCCTTTCCTCTTGTTCTGTAGCTAATGACAAAGTAATCAGTGAATGGTCCGTACGGTAGCCCGGAGTAATATTTGCATCCATGACAAATTTGAGAGTGAATCTGACATAAGGAAAAAATCTAATCTACTCTGTTGGAATGGTCTTTTCCTACGCCAAGTATATCTTAGTGCTTCTGGGTTTAGTTCACGCCATATGTCTACAAGATCCATGTTTGTCATCATCTTATCAACTTGTTCTTGCCCTTTAATATTATTTTTATGTTTGTAATTATGACAGTCAAGTTGAAAGTTCAAAACAATGTTCCAATCTCCTCCAATAACAATATTTTCTACTCCTATCTGTTTAACATATTCTTCTAACTGAGAGTAGAATTTTGGTCGTCTTTATTTGGCCCATAAACACTACAATTAAAAACTCTTTCTCTAATGTTTTATCATGCCATCACATAATTTCCTCCATTATCTTTATAGACTTTTTAATTGAAAATTCAAAGTTATTATTAAATAGAATTGCTACCCCCCTGGAGGAAGAAGTAAATGATGCAAATATGCAGGAGTGACCCCATTCTGCGGCAATCATTTTTTCCTGTTTATGTTCGAAATGTGTGTCCTGTAACAGGTAGATTGAATAAGACTTATTCCGTAAATAATGAAACACATCTCCTTTTTCGCATGTCCCTATCCCTGACAATTCATTGATGCAAAAGTGAGTTGTAAGTCTGTACTCATATTGGAATGAATAGAAAGGTACAATTAGCAGCAGCTAGAGCTAATAGGTACTTAAACAATATAAGCTCCCTTTTTGTACTTTTTGTTCTGCCTCTACTAACTGTTTCTGCAAACCTGCTCTAAAATTCATATTATGATTAGAAGGTGTAAAATAATACAGTATACAGCAGTGGCTAAATATATTTACCAAAAGTGACAGCATATAATGCAACAAGGATGAAATATGAATATTAGTGAGTAAACTTATAATAAAAAAGCATACCCATAAAGACATATGTGGGGCAAGCCCAGCACGACAAAAAACCAGCTTGACAAGAACTCAGACAAAAAGCACAAAAACATAGCAAAAATATAAACAAAAAATAAACAAACAAGCACAATAAACAGACAGTTCCTTATTATTGGTTGGCATATCTTATCATAGTCACCGTTAATTGCCATAGGCGGTGATCATGTTTGCTGGCACTGGTGGTGGAAATTTCTAAAATATTGGAAGAATCTAATACAAATAGCTTCAGGTTTGAGTACATGCGTTTTTACAAATCATGTCTACAACATTGGTTGGACAAATTTTAACAATTAATCGTTATATGTGTCTGGGTGTGTGCATACCTTCCCCAGTAGAATATTTCACAAGGAATAGCCACATTTTAACCATATATCATTGGAAGCAAGGAAAGGGAATCAGAGGAAATCTGAAGGCGTATCTCAAGGGTGTGCACATTACTGTTGATGCACTTACCAGTAAGCTGGTGTTGAGAAATAGAATTGTTTTTTGCACAAGTAATATCCTTTATATACACACTTGCTCATCCCCTGCACACCTCAGTCACTTCATTCACGGTTTGTTGATCTGGTTGGGGCGAACCTGCTTCCGCGGCTGATGTAGGTGTAGTTGGGGTAGAATGGCTGGATCTTGAGAGCTGAGAGGGAGGTGTTGATAGTCCCCGCTGAGCTTTTTCTTTATGGGTCGACTGCTGATGAATTTGCGGCCGGTGAACATGCTGTCTCTGAAGGGTATCCTGAGGGAAGCGTTGCGGGTTGCCCTCGCTCCTCCTTTGGTGTTGACTTCTTTGTTCGTTGTGTAACTCAGTTAGCTTCCTGTCTATGGGACTCGTGTCTCCACTTTTTATTTCTACCACACTGGAATCTCGAAGTTTTGCAAACAGCCTACCTCCTGCTGCCGACCATGCGTCAACCACTCCTTCTTGTTGTTTGAGACGATTAAGTCTTTGGATGTTTAAATGTGTTAGGTCCTCTGATATTACGATTCCTGATCCCTTCAATCTGCAGCGCGCTTTGATGACTTGTTCCTGTCTTTCCTGGAGACAAATTTTACTATCACCGGTCTCGTTTGCCTTGCTGGAGTCTCCCCACTCTATGCAGCGCTGAGATATTGTGAGTGTTGATGTCTGGCAGACAAGAGTAATGTTGACAACTTTAAGGAATTTTTGCTCACAATCCCAACTTGTTTCCTCCCTTCCATTATCCGGGAGGCCATGTATCCTCACAGAGTCTCTTCGCGAGTATTGTTCTAGATTGTTTATTTCTTCTTGCTGCTCTTTTGTCAGTGAGGTTAGCCCAGTGATTTCTTCTTTCATTTCTAACATTTGCATTTGAAAGATTTCTATTATTTTTTTAAATCATCATTTCTTTCCTTAGATCGAAGATAGTACTCGACAGGAACTCATTTTGTTGTCTATATGTTCTTTCAGTGAGCGATGTCCGTCCTCCACTTGCTTGCACAAAACTTCTGTAACTTTTTGTAACTTCCCCAGTCGGTCTGCTATTTCACTGTTTGTGATGTTGGCAGCGGGGAAAACTTGGGTCAGGAGGGTTTGTCGGTCACTCGACTGAGATCGACATGTTTGACTGACACTGTTTGCCCTCTCTCGTTGTCTTCTCTCTCTTCCTTCGAATTCTCCAGTTTTCTGAGCAGACGTGTTCACAATACTTTCGTTAGGGCTGGTTACCTGTTTTCTTTTTTATCATCGTTTATCTTTTTGGACCCATTAGTCTTTCGTACAAACAAATAATTTTAAACCACAGGAGTAAGAAACCCCACAGGGTAACCCCACACTGCTCTGCAGCGCTCTACTGAGTGATCACAATTCGCCGCCAATTTCACTGTCTTCACCCAGCTTCTACTTTTTTTTTACAATAATGTCACTGAAACAATATTATCCATGGGATTTTCTTAGACACAATCTACAGACTTGTATCCCAGATGTGCTGATCCACCAACACAGGCCATAAGAAGATTTTGTTTAGGTAAATAAATGCATTCTTTTACACCGAGGTACAGACGCGTCCTACCTCGACCATGATCATCGCTCACCCCCAACATTTCTGTCTCTAACTGTGGCCGAGTTCTCTCATTTTTGTGGTGGATGGTTGGATGGACAGATAGACAGTGTGTCATGTCACTAGACGTGGGCTAGTTCTCTCTTCTTTTGTAGACAGACAATGAAACTCGTTCTTAAAAATGCAAGCCTATTGTCGGCGCTAATTAATTAAAACTTTTTGCTTTGACAGGGTTTGAACCTGATAGGAGACTTTGGAACAGTGGAACCTGTCGCATACCCTCCACATCGCGGCATTGCATCTATCATTTGCTTGACATGCTTAGGAGGGAATCATGGTCCTGAATTTTTTTATTCCACTCGTGGCAGATAGACATGGCTTAATGGTTCGAAGAACAAATTCAAAACCAACTTCCGCGTGGTGTTAAGATTCCGAAAAGCCTCCCTCACGTGCAGCCAGTTAATATCCACCAACAAGCCTCGTGTTGAAAGACTGTCAACATCCACAAGCCCTCGGTTGGCTCGTCCGCATGTGCCACGTGTAAACAACGCCGACGACTGAGTTCGTGAACTTTGTGCAAGAAATTAGCGAGAATAGCGTGTTGACCTTATTTTGCCCTCACTTGGCCGGAGCAGGATTCTGGGAAAAACAGCGGCAGTCGATGGTAGTCCAACTAGCTCAATCTTCCAGAAAAGTCGAGCTTAGCCATGCTTTCAGACAAGAAGTGGATCGTTTTTGTGGATCATTAAAGACTATCCTGGGATCCCTCTGGAGGTGGGAGAGCTGTGTGAGTGGCTACATTAGTACAGCTTGAGACACACCCTGGGGATGTTCTATGTAATCAGAGACCTCACCCTGACAAAACTCTCTTGCACTTGGCTTTCACACAATTTATTTATTTATGTGTTTACACTTTGTATTGATCCGTTAAGTCGAAAGTTAAATTATTTGTATGCATTTTATATTTATTGAGTTTCGTAAAACACAGACATTAAGGGAAGTTGATGAGAAAATGAGGTGAGTATGTAACTTAGTGTAGCGGCGCTCTTTTACTTCGTCTACTCTTTCTTAGAACTATCTTTAAAATTATTTACTGTTTGTGTAAACTGTTGTGCTAGACCACGTGATACTTTTGTAATGAACTATACTAGCAGACATAGTGTATCTAACCATCTCTACTGAAAATCACATTGTGAAAATGCTGGAGTTAGGCAGCATGTAGGTAGGTGTTGTGTGTAAGCCAGCGCCATGCTGCCCACGTGATTTTCTCGCGAGAAAAATAGAACTCGACGCGTCACTGTTGTGGACGTTGTAGGTGACGTCACGCGGGGGATTTAAATTCGGTTTCCCGTTACCGTTTTCTCATTACCGTGGCGAGAGGTTGGGAGATCGGAGGTTGTTCTCGTGTGATCAAGCCTCGACAAGAAACATTTCTGACTCAACTTTTTGTGATTAGTTGCGCTCTCCTCCAGCCCTCCTCCAACTCTCCTCCAGCTCACTGAGCGTGGGCCATGAATGGAAGGTTCCTGGATGCTCTGCAAAACTGACATTGTGTCTTGTTTATACACCAGAATGCTCTAAATAGTGATAAAGAGAGATGGAATTTTTATTTGCTTATTACGAGATTTTCGTGTTTACATTTCTCACATAAATTTTATTGATGACAACATACGCACTGGACCACTTTTTTGCACCAAAAGTTGCGGTTTAACCAACACAAACCCAGACTGTTCAGGCTTCAGAAATATTTGGGTTAGATGTTCACTCTTCCAGCAGTCAGGGTTCTGTTGATATTGTGGTACAAGATAAAGCTTTAGTGACATTGATGCAACATGCGATCATTTCTAACAATTCTTCTTCTGGTGCTACTATTACTAGGTCGTTGTCATTCATCTTCGTCGTCTTTTCTCTTTCACTCCCGCCCCCGTCCTCTATTTCATTGACGATGTCGTTGTTTATCTTGCTGCTTTTCATACCAAACATTCATCATTCAAAGACCACGACACTTGATTATCGGTTCAATACTGTATTTGAGAACCTAGCACTGCCTGCCTTTACCACTCCTTTAACCCCCGCCTGCTCACCCGTCTCTCTCTCCCCTTGATGTATGCCCCGCTCCCTCACTCAGTCTCCAGGTTTTACTCTCTCACTCGTACACTTCAAGTCGTTATTCATGGTTTGGTTGAATGCTGAAAGCGACACATAATCACAGATTATTGCTCCTTAATAACATGGCGACTTTAATCTTTGTTCTATAATATGTAAAAACATCGTGTTGGCATGTCTGATGTACTTACAAACATTCCCTCCTCCCCAACTGCTGCAGGCGTCTGGACGTTGTTTATGTCTGGAAACACGACTCCTGCTCTATCTCAGGTGGCTGACGGGTAGCCGTCGAAAATCTGCGACTATTCCAGCAGCAGGCTACCTGAGTCCTCAACCTGAGGGCTACCCGCAGACCAGCCACCCAGTCCCCACCCGTGAAAGATCCCCACCATGCTACATCGTCACGTGGTCCTGTCCTGTTGCCCTTGTTAGCCATCAACGGACTGATACGTCACTTGTGTAAGGATGACATTGAAGGGTGGTCTCCCCTTGACGTGCGGGGGCTGAGAGGAAGGGGAGGCAAACTACTCTGCAAACCAGCTGAAGGCAGATGCGATTGGCAACCCTTCTCATCTTGCCGATCATCGTCTGGCGAATCGAGGCAGACACGGCAAGACGAAGGGCATCGTCAGACGAGGAGGCAGATAAATCGATGGCGATCTTCGGTTGGAGGGTAGAACGAGCTCCAAGTAATACCCAAAGTGATTTCAGCACCATCCGACCTTTCTAACCTCTTCCTTTTGCTAGTCGTTCGTCTGCAGTCTGGTCGTGATCTCGAGACAGGTTAAGGTCACGAAATGTTTTTTGTTTGTTTGAGCTCCTTCTCTCGTTCATCGTAGAGGAAAAAAAAGAAATATACTTGGATGGAGTCTGCCACTCCCACGTCCTAGTCTAAGTCTTCGACCGTTTTACAATATCACTGCCTTTCTTCTGATAGCAATATAGAGTGGCTGGCCGTGTCAAGGAGTAAAGACGGTCTGTGGAATTGTAGCAACATGATGTAGGTCGGGACCCTGGAGATAACACACAAATAGGATTGTCAGTTTTTAAAGATAAAGTAAGCGAGCCAAAACCTCGAAGGTCCCATAGACTACAAGAAGCTCCGGCATCGCCTGTGAATCATGTTCTTCCTCAACACAGCCATTGTTATGTGCGGCTACACGAAGTGAACACGTGTTACCAGCTGCAATGAAGAAAAGGAATAAGATGAAGTGGGTGGAAAGCTTCATTATCGGCTTTATTTGGACGGAGACACGATGACGAACAATGTTCCTAACTTCATTCCCAACCGGAGTCTGAGAGACGAGACGAGATGAGCAGCACTCAGTGTGATGACCAGCTTGAAGTTGGAGAGAGGGAGGACAGCACGTGACGACTGGCCACAGCAACCAGTCCAGTGAAGATCAACTTTTTAATAACTGAGTAGAGCAGTGAACGAGATATTATTTTGCCCCGAACTTGGATAAATAGCCTCGTTCAGTTCTGGAGACAGGCGCCAACAAACATCAACACACACAGATATCTCATTCGGGCTGTCATCTTTGTCGTCATCAACACCTTTATGGTCTCAGCTCTTCCACTGAGTTTAGAACATAAATATATTATTTACAAACCTGACCTCGGTGGTTTGACCTCTTTCTGCACGTGCTGGTGTGTGGATGCGTGTATCTCGAGAACGGAATATTTTTCACTTCGATTTAGGGAAATAGTATCTCGCGCTAAGTTTTATCCAGCAAGCAAATGCTCCTCACTAGACTTCTAAACGGACAAGTAGGAAGCTGCTTTCATGTTGGCAAGTTGTCTTTCTTTAATTTAAAACAACAAAATGACTCTTCACAATTTAATCAACTCACGTGTGTCCATCCTCTGGCGCGCGAACGAGTCAGTCCATGAAAGCCTAAAGGTTATTCTTTCATTCTTTCTTTCTTTGAGACACCGTGTAAATCGTATTTTACATCGCCCCTGTCATCACCACAGATGTTATTAGGTGTACACCATCTCTCTCTCATTCTATGTTCTCCCCACGGTGATTACTACTGTTATATCTCCCTGAAGATCTTCACCTCGCCCGTCTCCATCCAGTGACATTTTGAAAGAACATCGCGTTCCAACGTAAAGACCTGAAGACGAGCAATTTCCAGTCGAGGACAGGTCATTACATGCGGTGATTAACGAGACAGTTCCTGGTATAGACAGCTTACTTTTGTCTACATTACCCAGGTTATCTGTTATCTAGATGTAGAAAAGTCTTTTACATAACTTTTTAGGTAGATAGGTATGTAGATTGGAAGGTAGAATGGTAAGTAGATAGGTACGTAGATCGGTAGGTGGATAGGTAGGTACTTAAATAGGTAGGTACTTAAATAACTAGGTAGATAGGTACGTGTAATACTTTCAAAGTAAAAAAATGCCAAGATAATGAAATCATGAACTTTACTGAACATTAATACCTGGAACTAAAAGCGCTAAACTAATTTTAACAAGAGCGTGGGTTGATGTGAAGAGATTGACAATGTCTGCCTTGTCCACAACAAATTCAGCCACTGAACTTTCATAAGTTGCATCACCCAAAACATACGATTTAACTTTCCAAGGAGACTCAGCCCAGTAAAAGTTGGTGTTCCCCCTCGCCCACCCTTCTCACCCTTTTCATCTTTAGCCGCCGTGTCATAAAGTGAAACACCCGGCCAGCACGCACTGGCAGTAGTGGAGAAGACAAACAACCGCGAGACGAAACCTGAGAACAGAGGCTAACATACTTGAGGAGAAAGAAGCTGGATGTAATCAAGGACGGAAATTGCTGAGAGAAAATAGCTCAGTCCAAGGCCAGCACACAGGAAGCAGATGAACGGCGTCCCGTTACTGCCAGGACCTGGGTAGACACTCCGGGTACCGACAGGACGCATTGGGCAACGGTGACGTCAACCGCCAAGTGCTTACACTCATTACAGGCAAGTGTAAGGTAAGCAGGGGAGGTAAATATCTTCGCAACAAAGGGAGAGAATTAGCGCTGTTACAGGTGTAAAGAAACCGAGCATCGTTACTAGAAGAAGCTATCAGGTACCCAAGGTAGCAGCTCTGAAATCAGGAAGAAATCAGTTTACTTAGGCCTGACGAGACGGGGGATGGGAGAAGGGGGGCAATGGGGATGGTGTACCCGTCTTTAAGTAGTGATGTTGATCCTGATGCACTTGTCTTGAAGTTTGTAGTCTATATTACTCAATGAAATGTAGATATTAACAATCTAAATGTAAGCATATTATTATATACTGGGAAAATAATTTATGATTACAGTTACAAGGGACTCGGAGAGATCGTCGTCCCAGGGGCCTGTGCTAGCTCTCGGTGGCCCTTAGTTTAGTACCGTTAGTTCATCACTCATATTTTTTTCCAAATAAGAAAACACAAGCGCCAGATCCTCATTAACTAACTAAACTACTTTGACTAATGAGAGCAGAGTTCAACATTTTGAGTCGTTTTTTTGACTGGGGTTCTGTACTTCTCGATCACGTACTGTAAAGAAAAGTAACCAGACCAACTGCTGCAGTAAACCTGGACATTTCTAGAAGGTTTAATATTTAATGTGCATCTTGATAGAATGGTCTTGAAGCGCAGATTCCCTCTGGTGATCAAAGAGGAAGCTAAGAGCGGCGCTTACGAAGTACAGACGACAATTATTGATACGATACAGGCTTGGAGACTTCAGTTGTTGGTGGGTGATTGACTCTCCCATCATCATTTAGCAAAAAGTAAGGTCGGAGTTAAAAAGAGTTACAGATAATTTTTTTATATTTTTTTAACATCGTAGAAGTACTCGTGATCTGCAGTTTTTCAAAAAGATTTGTTGTTGCAATTTATACAACTACACTATTGCTACATTGCAGAAATATAAATCATCAACCGATCGAGATCGAAAGAGGCGGGTGAGGGAGGTTATTTAAAGCAAGCAAGCAAACAAACAAACAACTGGCTCTTAGCACTCTTGTCGACCTTTAAAGCGGCAATAACCTCTCCCAGTCCACATAATCCTTACCTCAGGCGCCCTTTGACCTTTTGTCACAGACTTTAGTCACATTGTGTTAGTGACCACCCGGCCAGAGGTTAACGAGGTTTGCTCCATGGTTTATGGCCCCGGAGGGAGCGTGCTCGTGCACACCTATGTTCTCACCTCAGCGAAAGGTCGCTTTTGGGGGATGGGAGACAGTCCTCCGAGTGGTGTACAGCTCGGTGATGCTACTTGGATATCAGCTAAACACATACATTCTTGCTTTGGGTTCTAATTCTTATTTTACAAATAATTTATGTTTGACTAAAATGTGTTAGAGTGTTTATTTATTTATTCTACATTTCTGTAGCTATGACTCTCAGATCGTTATGTTCAATATCTGCTGCCACCATTGTACTCCTTTTATACGACATCACCCAGCAAGGAGACACCAACACTTTTAGAATAAAAATGCGCGAGTTGGTTGGTTTGGTCATTCGTTTGTTGAATACATTGTGTGTTAAAACACTCCATATTTATATACTTTACTTTTATCATGTTCTTACATATAAATTATGGCCGGAGAGGAATAATATGGTGTAAAAGATAAGGATAACAGATGGTTGTCGAAGGAAAGAGCTAAGGGGACTTAATTGATGTGATGAAGAGCGCCAGCCCACAGAAGGCCTGTGGCTATAATAAAGGGGAGAGAGTCTCGCTCATTATCACAGCTCGTGATGCTCTCCACGTGCAGACGATGCAGTGTTCACAGATTATCTGCGCTTGTCGCCGCCATGTTGGACTCGGGGGGCGTGGGTTGAGGTGGAAATTAGAGATACTTTTCTCTTCATAAAAAAATGTCAAATCCTAAGCTAAAATCAGAAGAAATATATGAAGTACTGAAACTGTTTTAAGTCGCTTTAAGATATTCCCAGTTTGCAAGAGTCTTCATCAGAAATGGTGGGTTTCGTTTTAAGGTGCGAAAACCCTGCATAATTACAAAAGAAAAAAAAAGGATCACGACAATAAAGCATAAATAAAATGTTCTAAGAATATGGAGATGGTGTGTGGGTGTGGGTGTCCGATCCTCATCAAATCGGACAGGAATATTCTTTCATTATCCGGGGATGTGGAAGATTATTTGTTCTAAGATGTTGCCGGTGGCTCCAAATTTTTTAATAAAAATCACGCCAGGAAAATGGCGATGTAATTACTCCTGCGCTAAGTTTGATGATGATGTAATATCAGTGGCAACAAGCGAGATTAAAGGGAAAAGAAAACAGAGCAAGTTGGCAGACTATGGTGGCGGCATCACTTTTGCCTCCGTTGCCGAATACTGGCTGTCAACCTGTCAAGTTAAGGAAGGGACATCAAGAGCAATACTAACACCGTGAATGAATAATTTAGGAGCGATAGATCAAAGGGTGACAATAAAATCACAGTTCAAAAGGACCAGGCTGGGCGGAAGCTGGATGATCAGGACAGACATGTAAAAGTTTTGTATAGTTGTACATTTCCAGGCAATGCGCTTTGAAACGGTTTTCTCGACATTTCAACGTTGGGCACAAGCATTGGTTTTTACTTAATATGGCGTCTTCTCGATTTATGTGCCGATTGGAAGATATAGCAATTTCTATTACCGTCTTTCTTTCCCTGGTCATGACAATGTCAGTCGATGGATGTAACTTATCTCGGACCATATCTAATACAGTCGAATTTTCCCATTGTGGCAGGGTCACACATTTACCGCTTTATAAGTTCTGTTATTTTATAACTCTCTTTCATGTCTGTTTTTTTATTAAAAAAATGTTCGCTCTCTCTCTCGCTCATTGCGCAATGTGATTGCTGGAGACAGTATTCACGTGACTACTCGTGGATACTTTACTCTGCGGGGGAGCTCTGGAGCTGATTTAAGTCTATAAGGCTAACACAGAACTTTCAGCTGATTGAACATCTCCATTTTTTTTTATTTTTTTTTTACCCTTTAAATGACAAAAGCATCTCTGTAGCACACGGCGCCGTTGCAGCTGTAACCGCGTTGAAAGACATCCCCATGATGCTTCATCTTGACTTTTTACTCTTTCACTTTTATTTCTCGTCTAGTGTTCCTCCAGCATCATCCCTTCCCCTTCATTTCTCTCGAAGCAGACTTTTAGCCCGGCTCCATAACAATGAGGAAGGCGGAAAGCCGCGGATTTGTATTGTCCTTGATTGTATCTAAAACAGATGTCGGAGCTTTAATGGCTGTCGTTGTGAAAAGTAAGGTTCTTGCCATCGAGTGCTGCGACCCACTCGGGTGCCAGGCTCTCCCTCCTCAGCAGTCTGTCGGGCTGCAAGGCCATCCATCCATCCCCCCGTACAAGTGTCATCGACTGGCGGGGAGCTGTTGTCGTGGGGCGAACCAAACTCTGGCATCTCGCCCGCATAGCCATGATGCTGCATGTCACTTATCGTCTTCAAAATCGCTTTTCTGCAAGTCTAATGGTTCTGTATCTCCCTGTGAGTGTTTATGGAGTTCAGCTGCTACACGGGCCATGCAGTGCATCTTCTCCGCGGAAACAAAGTGTTTCTAATTGACTCATGTGGGTTGCATTTTCTTGAAACCATCGGTCGTCTGCTCATTGTGTGTCTCTGTCTCTCATTAGAACTTGCGTCGTATTTAAGTTCTTTGTGGGGGTTAAAGTTCTTTTGCTTCTTTTAAAACACGTTTCTTGATTTATTTTTTTTAACTTAATGCTAAATTTTCTTTGCAGCGGTAATGTCTTGCCTACAGTAGGTACATCTGGTCTACGATGGACACATCTTGTGTACAATAGACGCATATTGTCTATTGTGGACTCTGTAGGCACGTCTTGTTTTCTGTAGGCACCTTGACTGGTGTACACACCTTCTACATTTTTCCTGATAATGCTGCACTTCTTTCCACGAGAAGCCAACGAAGGATTTTATTTTTTATATCTTTTTTTTTTTGCCTTAAGTCTTTTCATGCATACGGTCTAGAAGCAAGGAGATTTTACTGCAGAAAAACAGTAACTTACGTTTCTAACGGATGCTCTCTCGACCCATGTGATCCAGTGGCCAACTGGGTCTGGAGCAAGTGCTGACTAGAGTAAGAACCAGCGCTGGGTCTGAAGTAAGTGTTGATTGAAGTAATTACCAGAGCTGACGGAAGAGACCAACCATCTCCGTTTTCGTTTGCGCCTGCGCTCTGGCTTATCTGCCCATCATGTCGATGGAGCTGTCCAGGTCTGAACACTGGAGGTACAACCGTCCTGCTGTCGCTTGCCCAAGTCCTCCATCGTCTCCACCAGCCTCCGCTAATCCCCCGGCCACACTCAGCCGCAGCAGTCGATGACGCCGTCTGCTGGTGAGCGACCGGGGAAGGAAGGGTCACGGGGGCGGAATGTCGGATGGAGGGTTAACACCTTCTGTCTCCGAAGAAGGTCAAGGACATAGTGAAAGTTCACCCGTTGACGAGAACAGGCTGAGGACGTTCTAGGATCATCCGGCGAGGAAGGGGGAGAGAGAGACTATGCGCATATTGACAAGAGTGAAACAGGCTCACAGTGGAGGGAGGTGGATAGGTCGAAGAGGGAAGGAGTGATGCACTTGTATCGAAATTAGCATCAGACGATCCGGAAATAAGACTGATATCTTGCTTGGTCCATCGGAAAGGTCACTGACCTTGCCTGTCTGACCATTTTGCGGTCTCGACAGCAGTTTCATCTGCCCCAGCCCGACAAATTGAGAAGAGATGCAGCTTTCTTGTGAACTTTCGATTGTCATCCTACGTTTTAAGTCTTCATTGCTGTCTCTCCACCTGTCCTGTCTTTTACCTCGGGTGGCTTGTTAAGAAATTTTGAATCACCTGTTTCTCGTAACGACATATATTCTGAACATCCAGAAATGAGGCCTGTACGAAATGTTTTCTTTTTCTTTTTTATTTTTCCATGACATATGTGCTTGTTAAGTAGTCGGTTCGTTCGACCGTGCCTCGTTAAAAGGTATCGGAGCCTATGGCTCTCCCTCATTATGACAATGTCACGGCAATTATTACCTTTCATTTCAGCCGCTGATGACGTATTGTTTTGTCCAAAGTGAGGTTATTGGTGCTTTTCTCTAATGTCTGGCGAAACTCAGTGCTAGCTACCATTTTACGAAATATGAATACCTCTTTTCATTCTTCAGATAGAAATATGAAATGCATGAAACATCAGAAACATTCAAGTTGTACATGGCTACGCATCAAGGTCAGGGTCAGACCATTGTGACGTATGAGTAGTATCTGTGTACAAACGTTGCTACGGGTTGACCTCCGTAAGTGCATGGTGTCTGTAGGCGCGTGTCTCCGAGAATGAAACTGCTGTTTGCTCAGATTTGGTGAAATAGTGTCTTGTACTAAGATTTATCCAGTTATTACAGAGAATTTCGTAACTGCTAGATCTTTAGCAAAAGCAAGCACTTACGTGGGAAGCCAAAGATTTGGTGAGACACAGTATTTCTTGACCCTACACCATTAAGACCCTCGACACCACTATCAGACTTCCAGAACGGACCAGACCTAAGACCACTTTTCTCCCACTGAAGTCAGTTTGTGTCGGTCTTCAGAAGGCGGCGGTGCTGTTCAAGGACTTCAACGTTCGTTGAAAGCGATCAGTGCTTTTGATCTTAACGGCAAGAGAACGTAAGACGTGGTGCACGCGGCTAGCGCTCGGCGCGTGAGTGACGTCAGCGGGGCTGTTGTCGGTTAAAATCTCGTAGCCAGTTCGCTGACGTGACCACCGAGAGTCGATGAGGCGAGAGTATTCATCTCTCTCGCGCCTTGAGATCCAACACTTTCTTGCTCACTTCAGAAGATTAGGTTAGGCCAGCAGCCTCTTCAGACAGGATGTGCAAGGCTTCGTGGATGTGCGCCTGGCTGCGACAAGAGGTGATCGAACGAGAAGCGAAAACTCACACAGCCACGCGTCTGAACATCAGAAATAAGCATAATCAGTAGCGACACGCTCAGCCAAACATCAAACGATACAAGTTCTGACTACTAGCTGATTAGTAATTGAGCCTCTCATCCCTAGCAGACAGGCGCACGTCTTTTTTTTTTTATTATTAACCA
Source organism: Pomacea canaliculata (assembly GCF_003073045.1). Lineage (NCBI taxonomy): Eukaryota > Metazoa > Mollusca > Gastropoda > Architaenioglossa > Ampullariidae > Pomacea > Pomacea canaliculata. Next base: position 11,115,303 of record NC_037594.1, on the reverse strand, counting down.
GCAGTCTCGCATACTTTTAAAGATGGGTGCACTCTGAATCACAACCAGTTACAGTTTTCAACTGCTGTTTGCTTAAATGTATAATGATAATGTTGTGGTATATTTTACAGAGTTGTATTGACATTTCAGTTTATAATCAGGATGCTTGTTGTTGTTGTTGCTGCACACCTCCCACTCCCCCTTTTAGAATGGGGATCAATAAAAAGTTCGATTTCTCTCTCAACAATAAAGCTCTTGGACCTGGTTTAAAGGGCAGGTGTTTACCTGATGCAGGAGTGTTTACGTAGTTCAAGCGTGCATGTATTTATATATAATTACTGGCTCAAGAGTACAAGTACTTGGTTCAGGGGGGGCATGTGTTTGACTATGATACCAGCTCAAATCCACGTTTTCTCATTGTTATTTTTCTATTTCTGCTTTAGCTCGTAAACATGTTAGCTGGTGATCACGTTCCAAATAAAATCGCTCATTGTATAGAATGTTTGCCGATTGTGGTATCATGTGTGTAAAAGACTTTTAATACAGGTAACAATGTAGCGCCTTGTGGTATCAGGCTGACAATGTGTATCACGTGGTACTATTTGCATATAGAGCGTGGTACGAGCTGTTTAGTAGGCTGCTGTACTTTGCGTCGTTGATGGTGGTGTGTATGTAACAAGCTGTAGTACTGTGTGTTACAGGATGATACAAACTGAGGTCCTCACATGCTTTGCAGGCAGCTCAAAAATTACGATAAACTGGATCGCGGTGCACTGCGGTGGAAACCATCTGTATCGCCGAAACATCGACTTCGCGCAAGCAATGGGACGCAACTCTTTCAGCGATATGGTTGATTAACTTTTTTCTTTTCTTGTTTCTTCCCTTTGACCGTACGCTGTTACGTACTGTTGCCACGGGTCTCAAATCCTGGTTCAAACTTCAACTATTCTTTGTTGGCAAAAAAAAAAAAAACCAACAACAACAACAAAAGTTTTTCATTTGCATTAAAGTGTTGACTGTTGTTGCTGCGTCCTTGAAGGGCGTGTTTACAACAAATCGCTATGCCTTTGTTGATTTTTGTTTTCGTGATAATGTTTAGCCTTCTCAACACGTGTGTGTATGTTTGCAAAGGGTGGGGAAAATTTGTGGCATATGGCAGCCAAATAAACTGTTGTCGCTTGAGGTACCTGCAGACAAAAGTCCTGTGGTGTTGCGCTCCACACACACTCTCTCTCTCTTACACCCACACACTCTTACAGACACACCTATAAAAGGTGTTATTGGACATACACTCATACATAGGAACATTTACGCCCACACGCCCATACACATGCTACCACGCACACACTAGTAAATAAATAGGTATGTGAACAGATAAAGAAAAGCCCACACGCGCAAATAAATTGAATTTAGAATTATAATGTACTGACTTTTTTATTTCTTTCTCACCGTTGAATTTTTTTTTTTTTTTTTTTTTTTTAGAGCATTATATCAAATTATTTAATATTATGCTATAAAATCATATTATATCATTATTATATCCTTAGGGAATCGTGCACCAGTCCTATACTTATGATGACGATGATGATGATGAATATTATTATTTAGCAATACCTTATTGAATAAAAATCGAGTTCCATACATTAGTCTGGCTCCCCCTTACCTCTCATTTCCCTCCAGGCCTTGATCTCTGTACTAGGAAGTTATCGGAGAGTTTTTAGCCTTGACCTGGTTTTGTTGTTGAAAGCAGGTGGCATTACCAGGAACAACATAGTAGAAGACAAATTACCAGCACTTGACCAACAAGTGTAGCAACGATCGTTACTCAGTAGCGATCGCAGAAGCAAGATCTTCTTTATCATTATCCGATTGATGAAGGTAAGGTTAAGGTACAAAATTCGAAAAAAAGCTTTTATTTGACCCTTCCCACTTAATTTTTTCATGAAGCCTTAAAGTTAATAATTCAGGATAAAAATTTTAAGTCAAAAATACTTGAATATTTATTTTTAATGCATCTGTTATCTACAACTAAGTTGATAAAAGAAATGGATCAAATTTCCCATTAATCGAGCAATTAGTATTAAGGTCAAGACTTACTCTCGACTGTTATGGATGAATAGGGCTTGGCAGCTTGGGGTGTAACAGTGGGTGGGAGTAGAGGGCACATCGCTTACTGAACGTTGGTTAAAGAACTAGTGGGGTGCTGATTTTCCTCTTCCGTTCTCAAAATGTATTCCTACATGCACAGAAAAAGGTCGAAATCGTGACGTCATCTGTTTGTATACAAATATGCCTAATAAACATATCCCAGCTCCTCCTTTGGAAATAATATTTCGAAATGAGCTTTACCCAGTAGTTACAAAAACAATTCGCACCCTACTAGTGCTTTAAGGCGGCAGCCATGGGTCTATTCTAGGGTAAAATGTGGCAAATATCCTGTTTGTGCTTGCCGACTGTAGGCGATGTGTGTTGTTGCTTTCTGCTGTGACAGAGGAAGCTTGTGTCATGGAGAAAGCAGACACATGCAACACACTTCAGGTTCCCATTGCTTCCGGAGATTTCCCCGATGACGTCAGCACACGAAATGGCGGGCCGCTAGTGATAATGTTCCTTTATCAGCTTCTTTGAAAGTGTGTTGTTTCAGCGCAGTGTCTGTCAGTCAGCACAAAGCTGTCGACCTCGCGTTTTTAGCCTCGCAATGCAGTCGATGGATCTGGAGCAAGCAGGAGGGACAACCCTGCCCCTTCGGACAGTCCGGGGCTCGTCCGCAAGAAGCATCGCCTGCAAGGGGAGAGAATCTGTCGCGTGTGTGGTGACAAGGCCGTGGCGCACAACTTCGACGTCATCACGTGCGAGTCGTGCAAAACCTTCTTCCGGCGGAACGCTCACAAACAGCAGGTGAGTATCTCCGTGATCATGCTTAGTATTCGTCAGGTGATGTTTGAGAGCGTGTTCTCTATGGCAGGATTTGATGTGCTGTACGAGTATGTGTAAAACATTCCGTAGGACTGCGTGTTCGCGTGTTTGAGAGAGCATGTGAGTCTGTTCAATGAGATCAAGCACTGAGTATGACTGTGGAGTGAGCGTTGCAATGAGTTAACATGACCGTGTGAGTGTAGGCAAGGAGAGAGTGAGGCAGTGCAAGTACAAGAGTACAATGACTTCCTTGTGAATTCCCCGTCATTAACCACCATCCCCTCCCACCTCGTGCCACTCGTCGGTCATATTAATTCAAATGAATTGCACGTGCTCGGTGCCTCGTGAAGTGGTGTCGTGACGCCTTCACATCAGAAACTTGATTAACTGTTCCCAGCTTGGCAAGTTCAGGACAGGAGCAATATCTATCTCAAGCACTTGCTGATAAGCTCTGACAACCCCATTCCTTCGTCCCTTACCCCAGCCGTTCTTAGCCGCTCTCTGCTTTTTTTTTAAATTTAAACAGTTCACGTGCACCGTTTCAAACACCCCGGACACATTTGAGTTCAGCCCAACGGGACTGATGCTGGAGCACCCCGACCTAGTTTGTCTAGGGCACTCCCATTTCTGGCGAGGATGCTGTTTTAGTAAATTCTTGTATGTGTTCGACTAAGTATCATGATAGTCATCCCCTTTTGGTGCCTTTATTCTTTACAAAATTGTCTACAAACCTTGCAAGTGATACTTATTGTTGACGAATTTATTTTACCATTTCAAAGCAGCAAAACATTAAGTGTCCTGAAATTAGAACTTCTTTGACTATTTTAGGAAGAAAATAGTTATCAGCAAGTCATCGGACTGATCCTTCACGTTTTGAGCACTTTAATACGATTCGCAGACTTTATCTTGAGTGACACGTGTCGTAGGGTAACTAGGAATAGGACTATAGTGATGGTGCCGTACTTCTGCTCTTTCTACGAGTCGAGCGGACGCGCTGTTAAACGGGCTATCATAAGGTGGAATGGGTAACTGTGGGAACGAGCTAGCGGTTGAGGTTGCGTTACGTCGGCCTTTGGCGGAACTGGACTGTCAAATGGACAAAAGGCCAAAAAGTCTTGCCGCCGTTTATTTCTCCTGGAATCAGGAGGCCTGGGAATCGAGGGCCGCTTCCCTCAGGGTGGACCTAGCACAGTCATTGGAATCATTAGCAATTTACTGTAAGTAACATGTACATGTTGGCCGTCATAATCCCATACGTATTTACAATAGACGCTTATTGCCCGTTGTTTTATCATTTCTGTCTGCGCAGAAGTCGTGTGGCTTCACGGGAAATTGCGAGATCACACGGCAGACACGCCGCTTCTGCCCAGCCTGTCGCCTGCAGAAATGCTTCGACATCGGCATGAGGGCCGACATGATCCTGGGTAAGTCTGGCATCATACTGGATGAACCTGGATAAGTCTGAGGTCATACTGGGTGAACCTGGGTAAGTCTTACACGATTCTTAGGACGTCCGGCAAGCTTCTTGGCAAGTCGGATGCGATCCTTGTGCAATCTGACATGATTCTCAGGGAAGTCCGATTCTTATCCTTAGAGAACACATTTATACGATACTTCAGGAGTCTTATAATCTTTTGGGGGTCTGAGACGATCCTTGTGAGTCTGGCGGGAGTTTTGCTGAGTCTTGTAATCCTTAATTTGTCTGATATGATCCTGATGAAGCCAGGTAGGATCCTTCTAGAGTTTTGTTTTATCTTTTGGGAATCTGATGTGATCCGTGATCATAATGATAAGGATCTTTGGAGAAATCATTGTTCAGCGTTGGAAAGTATATCACGAACCTAGTCAGACGAATCTTGTCATCAATGCTGTTGTTATTGATAATGGACGTGATAAAGTATTTAGGTAAGCTCATGGAAGAAAGTGTCATGCATGACTAGTCTTTCTTTCAACTCAATCATAATGACACGTGTAGCCGCATGTAGCTTTATGTCCTCTGTCTCTCACCTGCCAGATGAGGCCGAAAGGCAAGCGCGTCTGGAGAAGATCGCACAGAACCGCAAGAAGCGGCAGGAGGCTGCCAGAAAGGAGGCAGGGTACTGCAGCAAGACGACCAACAGCACGCGACAATGCTTCCCGGACTCCAGCAGACCGGAGCTGGATGGAGCCTGGACTGCGGAGGGAACAGCAGCGCCCTCTGATTTTCCAAACGACAGCGACAACAGCAGCCCCACAGATGTCATCGGCGGACTGTCGGTGCATAACCACCACGAGCTGCAGCCACTGCCTGGAAGTTCTTCCGACATTACCGCTGCTGCCATGAAGGAAGAATCCACCCTGAAGTCGGTGTCGGAGAAAAAAACGCAGTCCCGTCGCCCGTTCCAGCACGTGCCAAACGCCTGCTACCATGTGACCCTTTGATGTACTGGCGGCTGACGACAGAAGAACACACACTCATCACGCAGCTTACAGTGTCGTACAAGGTGAGAGGACCTCCACTTCTTTATAGGCACTCGCTAAGTTACATAGTCGCCTTCCTCTTCATCACTAAACCTTTTTTTTTTTTTTTTTTGTCTCTCTCGCTTTCTTTTTCGTGTTTCTTCCTTTTCTTTTCTCTCCTTCGATTGTTTATTTCGAATTTTGATTTCCTGAGAAAACTCAGAAAATAAAACATAAACAACTCAGGTAAAAGCTGCAGGTCTTTAACTCCACGAAATTAATGAAATTTCCATGCATGTTACCCGACTGAAAGTACCATCAGGGCTACGTATTCCATAGCATCTGACTGGATTTATCATTGCATTGTATGTAATGTTATGTATTGTCATAATATGCTACTAAATTTATCATTAGAAAGATGTATATCCTTAACCCCTGATTGAAGCGATGTATATGCTGAAATTCTGACTAAATCTTGCCATTTATTTAAAACCAGCCTCATACAGTAGGGTCGTAGCAGCTCCCGTAGGGACTCACATTGACACCCTGCTACAGATGAATGTGTTTTTGCAGGACACCTTACTACAGATGCCCAGTAGCCCAGAGGCGCTGGAGGTGCAGTTGAGCGAACTCAGTCTGGAGAAGACGCTGTGCTACTGTCAGCGATTTCCTCTGAAAATGGTGGAGTTCGTTAAGACAATGCCGACTTCCGGTCACTACAGGTCAGCATCTGACCTACGAGCGGTGTGCAGATTGCTTTTGTTGTAAGAATAGAGGAGAAACTTCTATATCTAGACCTCTTAGTGTTGTCTCCAACAAGTGTAAAGGTGTGTAGTATACGCTTAATATATCATCGTCGTCTTCTTCATCATAATTGTCATCATTGTCGTCGTCGTTGTCATCGTCGCTCTTGTTCATTCTCCTGCATCATTTCGACAAGCACATTGACTGTTTCTCAGTATTTTTGTATTGTAATTTATAATAATTTCAAATGGCATGCGATGATTGATGTCAGGTCCGAGACCAGATGGCGGCCTCCAAGTTCAGCGCCATGCTGGTCATGATGCTGAAGAGCTCCGCGTTGTTCTGTGAGGAGCGCGACGCGTGGATCAAGGAGTTCGGCGAACTGCCCGTCTCCACGTTCGCTCGCGTCACGCGACACGAGCAGGTCATAGGTCACTACGCCGATTTCTGCCGCAACCTCAAGAGAATCCTCAAGAACGACTACTCCGCCTTTGTCCTTCTCACCTGCATGGTTCTCTTCGACCCCTTGGCACGGACCTCTTCGACCGCCAGGCTGTCAACAGCCTCCACGACAAGTGAGTCGACGACTTGTATAAATCAAGCCCGAGGTTTTATTGTGACAAACATTAAAATGGGGGGGAAAATTTTCAAAGGACTGGGAGGAGTTTGGTACAACATGGGACTTCGAAAAATCGAGAGATAACTGACATTCGTTTAAATCTGAGATATAGTTGTTTGTTTGTTTGTTTGTTTGTTTGTTTGTTTGTTTGTTTGTTTGTTTGTTTGTTTGTTTTGTTTTGTTTTGTTTGTTTGTTTTGTTGTTTGTTTGTTTTGTTGTTTGTTTGGTTTGGTTTGGCTTTGGTTGGTTTGGATGGTTGGTTGGTTGGTTGGTGACTTGCCTTTGGGCGAGTTCTGTGATTTAAAACAGCCTTAGTTTCGTAGTGCATGATTTAATATTCGTGGGAGTGGGAACCGCTGTAGTAATAATAAGATTGATTTGAGTATTTGATCATGTTTATATAAACCTCTTCACAGAAATAAACTGTTCAATAGCCTACATGTTACTCTATTGACCACTAAAGATATTTAACCAGAATGCGGTGTAGAAAACATAGTTACAGGTTTGTGACTGTGAAAGAAGCAGCAAAGTGACTCTATATATAGTATTTCACCTGTCTTTCCAGGTACACCATCCTTCTGAAGCATTACCTCGAGTCCCAGTTCTCCTACGTGTTCGCGGCAGATTACCTGGCGGCGCTTCTAGACAGCATTGTGGAGGGCAAGATGGTGGCCGTTGAAATGACGGCAATGTTCAACGGGTGGAAATCTACCCTGGACCCACTCATGGTGGAAGTTATGAATCTCACGTAAAATCACCCAGCATCGCCAACTTCAGACATTTCTAGCTTTACATGCTTCTGAGAAATTTCAACCAAAGAACCAAAACGGAATGTGAAACTCGAATTAAAATAAAAATAAGTCCCAATGAAGCTAAGCCAGTCTGTGTTGACAGTGAAATTTTGTAAGAATGAGATACAAGTTGATCAACGGTTCCAAAACACGAAATATGTCGTCTGCATAAAAGGTATGCTGAGAAAGAATGTACTGGATATTCTTGTTTTCATTCTGTTGTACATTCGTTGTACTTTCCTAGACTAATGTCCGCGAAACAGGACACAACAACAGCTTGACGTCAGTTTTTGATGTTTTTTCTTTATCATCGCCTTTGTAGTTAACGTCTAATGGCTTAGGATGTTTACAGAGGAAAAAAGGATCTTGTAACCACCTGTAACACCATTCATAATTATTTACTCCTTAAACTTTTGATAAAAATATATGCATACAGCCGTAAACATAGAGTAAATGTGACAGAATAAAAAATATAAAAAAATTAATGTAAACAGCTTGGATATAAGACCCGAGCACACACGCACAAGCACGCACAAAGAAATATATTCACATAATAAGAACCTGCAGGACCTCAGCCCTGACGTCAGGGTTTTTAATATTATGGGCGGTCTCTTGTTATAACCGAGTTATATTACCTGCGGTCGTCTGTCTGCGTGTAAGTCTGAACATATAAAATTAATACTGCATGAATTAGTCATATATTCTATGCACGTACATTTAAAAAATAATGTTAAATACTTTAAAACAGTGATGCACAACCTTTTTCGGCCTGCGGGCCATATCCATTTCGGACAGCCGTGTCGCGGGCCACTTCACCGCAAAAATACAAAAAAATAGAGCAGATACCATTTTTTTATTAGAAACAAGTTGTACTTACCATTAACTATGTAGTAATTAGTGGGATATTTGAAGTTGTTTTCCCGAAACCAACTTCTGAATGTCCGGCTGCATCGTAGAGACACCAAGTCGGAGCACTGAATCGAAATGTTCGTCCATCGAAAAAAAGATTGAGAGACGCCCCTACGTGGGGATAAATACTTCTTCTTCCTTTTTTTTTTTTCGTTTTTTAAGGTCTTCTTTTATTACTAACATGCCGATTTCCTGCACTGTGGGCAGACGTTTCGCGGGCCGGATGGCACCGTGTCGCGGGCCGGATATGGCCCGCGGGCCGTAGCTTGTGCATCCCTGCTTTAAAACATCTCAAGCGCAATGATAATAGCGTAACAAAGTAGTTCTCGAGTTGGTTATTACGAACTGTGTGTACGAGACTTTTAAATAAACAGGCTTTGTGGTAGGTCGAGTGTAACTTTGGATGTGCACAAGGACACGGTTTGTAGACCGGGAACTGGACTGTCTGGGAGAAGAAACCAAGGGTGAAACACTCTACAAGAACACTTCGCACGATAGTTTCAGGTAGACTTCTGCTACAAGACATTAAGCCTTAGTGGGATGTGTGTGTGTGTGCACCCAATCTACCCCATTACAGTTGTGTGATGACTCCAAGGACTACTTGTAACCGGAATAGTTCTAGCGATATCAGCTTTTTTGCCTGAAAGCGCTGCACCCTTGAAAAGTCACCTTTGACCCCTCCCCACCGCGCTCTGCCTTTAATGTGTCGCGTGGAAACGCTCGCTCTGTCGTGATCACGTCTTCTGTAGATCCGGGTGTGGGTCCCACAGACGATGCCTGTTTACTGATGATCGGGGTGGTGAGGGGGAACCACCCTTCTGCGTCTACGCCTGTTTTCGAGAGAGGTCAAAGTTCCCCCGTCTACCGCAGTTTCCTCCCTAATTTCTACAGTAGGCTACAGACCAGCGATAGCAACTTGCTACAAGAGGGGAGTGTGTTCAACCGTCTCAGTTCACCGAGGTGGGTTCCTCTACCACCCGAACTTATGTAAACAGAAGCCGAGTCTGACTCGCTTTCATCCGCGCAATCGACGATTTTTTTTTCCGATTTTATCTTTTACGCTCCATCCAGTAGCTGCTTCTTTGCCTTGTTTATCAAGGTAGCAGATAACAGGTTACCCTGCCCTTTCAAATCGATCCGCCTGTTTACTGTACATGCTCAGCTGTGAATATTGCTGCCCACATTGAGTCCTGTGTTAAAAACTTGAGTTTTTACTTTTCTCAGTGTCTGAGATCTGTTTCCGACACTGCCCAAACGGCAATTTATTCCGATCATTCTAGTTAAACGATAAAGAACAACTATTTTAAATTCTATAATTATTTTTTAAGTCCAATGACATCCGCTTTGAAATATCGTGAGCGGAGCTAAGGGGAGCGGGTGGCTTACACCCAGTATTATCACCGACCCTTCTCTTGCGTCCCGCTGTCGCCGCGGCGAAGTGTGCAATCACCCTGACCTTTGTGTGTCGCTATTCGGTCGTCGTGCGCAGCTCTCGAGCTGTTGAATCATTCCACACTGCATTCTTTGGCACACGCCATACTAGCAGACAACCTGCTTACTAAACACTGCATTAGCTGCCAGTTGTCTGAAGGTAAGATACTCTAATTATTTTCTTTTCGTGTGAACATTCTGCCGACAAGCGGCAACAGGGGGGCCGCCATTTTTCCTACCCTTGACTTCGCTACGTGTAAACACTGCACTGGCAAGAAATCTGTGTCAGCAGTACACCGGCTCAGTCTAAACTGCCGTTGAATGGGTGTAGCTGTTATCTTCTCCAGCCAAACAAGTAGATTTGTCTGTAGACGAAGAGCACCGTTAATATTCAGTATGTACCTCTATGAACATGTCTAATCAAGCAGCATGCTGCCAAGTAAATAATTCTGTTAAGTTTAAGTCGAGTGGAATAGCTTGCGGGTCGGAAATATAAACACGACTGAAGATCGTGCTCATTGACTGTACCCGGCTGTAATATTCGTCCTACCGATGAATCGTCCACGGTAGACTCACGAGTCATGTATGATGCAAAGGGAAATGCCATTGCAAGTGAATGAATACTTGAATAAGTTTGTGATCACGTTTAAAAAAAAGATAATCTCCAGCTTTTCAAATGTGATGAATACTTATTATCGATGTTGCTTCCAGCATGAAAACGGTGGAACCAAGTAGGTAGTAATGACAAATACATCTAAAATGTTTGTTTGTAAAGTTTTGCTGAGGTTACCTAGATGATTTTGTATAATCAACTAATTTATCAGTTGTTATCGATAAACTCAGGCTGTTATACAACAACAATAACAGTATAATGAAGCGCTTAAACAGTTTTATTTGAACACTTATTAACCAAACCCAGCCAACCTAGGGGAAGTGGTTTGCCGAGTGGTTAGGAGATGGGCACTGCCTTCACCTGAAGTTAGCCCCGAAAAAAGTGTGGTCTGTAACACCTCACCCAACCAACAACCTGAAAAGGTTAAGGGATGACTTTTACCTTAGCCTAAATCAGGTTAATTAATAAATTCATAAAATCATTATTGCATGTGTAGTGGTAGATGAAATGTTTACATAATTGTTCAAATCCATATATTTAACTGTAAGTTTAATAATGAAAATATATCAACAAATCAGGCAACTAGCAATTCCGTTAACTTATTTCTTACACAAAGGAGATTTTTAGTGCCATATCTTGCTATTTTAATTGGTTTCTAATTTTGCTTGATTTTTATAAGTATGGATTTTTCTGTGGCATTATACTTTTCCATTTTCTTTATTGTCGGACCAAGTTACCACGTATAGGTGGACTGCTGTCTGTCTGCCAAGACCAACACTTAGCCTCTTGCGAAGTTCTCCGCTGTTAGTCTCGGCGAGCCTAAACAAATAATGGGACTTAATCGGACGCTTTGTACACACCCGTTTTATTAGTTAACTGGAAAAAAATCGTCTGCCAGCAGTCCAGTAATATAAGTTCGTATCGTAACGACACTAATGTTAGTCACACAGCCCTTCACGTTTGCAACGTCACAATGACGAAGTGGAATGTTCAAGGCCAGTCAGATAAGCTAACTAGGCTTCACCGTGAAGCACATATAAACTGTCTTAGCTTTTTCATCGGTTGACCTATAATAACAAACGATTCCGAATAGCAATGAAGTGCTCACTATCACGAAAATGAGATTTCCCCTGTTCTCTTCCGCTTTTCGCTCAATCGGTGTGCATATGTTTGTGTATATGCGAGTATAGAGTGGTTGTTTTGGGGTGAGAGAGATTTAATAATCACATTTCTTGGGTAAGAGAGATTTAACTAGGTCAAGTTTCGACTGTAAAATGATATGGTAGGGTCGTGACCGTACGGTTGTTGGGGAGTAGGGGGCTGGAAACCCCACTTACCTCGGACCATTTTTTTGTGAGAGCACTACCATCTTTCTCTATACCTCCCAACCGCCCGTCCCCATTGCATTATCTTTCCCAAGGTACCCACAAGAGTACTCTACAGCAGGGTTATCTGGGAAGTACTTTGAGTCCCTCGGGTATTGAAGTAATGAACTTGTGAATGCGCGTATCTTGGAGTTCGTACCACAACTGACAACAACTATTCGCTACCCCTCCTCACTGGCTAAGGTGAGACTGATATTTCTGGGATTTGAGATAAGGGCTTAGTTACTATTAAAGTCATTTCAACAGTGTTCAAATAGAGAAACAAAAACTACGTGTTTTCTAGAGACTGCGGTGGCAGTTTGTCCCAGTGTTGCTGATATGGCAACCTGCAACGGGGCGCTGGTTCAGACACCGAATGCTAGCGAGGAGGACGTGCCTCAGGGAGCCAGCTCCAACCGCAGGCAGCGCGCGATGCCCACCAAGACGTGCCGCGTGTGTGGCGACAAGGCCCTGGCGCACAACTTTGACGTCATTTCCTGCGAGTCCTGCAAGGCCTTCTTCAGGCGCAACGCGCTGAGGGACAAGGTGAGATTATGCCGTAAAGAAAAAAGTCACCGTGTTTGATAAATCTTCCTGAAAGCATGCTCATTTCGGCATTCATAAACGGATGCTTTCGCAGTTGCTGATTAGAGTCTATCTTTCTAGGGATAGTTAGTTGTAACAGAAAACCAGCTACACTCGTATCCCATGTAGCCCATCTTCAATCACACAACGATTCGTTTCCCTTAATAGTCCTCAGCTAGTCACGAGTGGGACAAAATCAAACTCTTAAAATTGCTGTTTGACATTTGCTGCTATTAAAACTGCTTATTTTTTCGATTCAAAAGAGAAACATATTTCCTCAAGTTGAATAACATATTTTTTATACTTGTTAGTAACCCAAATCTGTAAAAGTTCACGTTGAAAAGCCTGTTGTTTCTTTCATTACAATTGACTTTGTATTCTTTGTAAAGATACACAGGGGACATTTGAACACACACTGTCGTCTTACAAAATATACAAAAGATGGGCTGTACATATATGTTTCGATCGATAAACAAAATCGACTTCAAACAGTCTGAGGAGCGTAATTCGGAGACCTCCTGTATTGGAAAAACATTTAGATTAGTCTACTCTATATTTTAAAAAAGGGAAATATTCTTGGATTTGTTACAGATAAAGCCATGTTCCTACCAGGGAGACTGTGACATCACGGTTGACACCCGTCGCTCTTGCTGCTACTGTCGCCTGAAAAAATGTCTCGACTGTGGCATGAAGGCGGACATGATTCTGGGTATGTCTTACACATCGGTCATTGTCTCAGTTGTTTATCATGTCCGACATTAATCAGGCATAAGGGTGCTATTGTCTCCGTGAGTTGTAGTCTCTGCTCGATATCAACAACACTACTGGACTTTTTGTTCTTCACTTTAAAAAGAGTGAATCAGTTAGTACTATCAGAAGACGGGAGACAGGATGTTTGTCTTTCATTTGGTCTGGATCTGAATGCGCAATACGTCAGTGCATGCTAGGCAAATGACTAGCCTCAAGCGGTCAGCTATACTCACACTATGTTCCGCACTTAAGGCGTTAATCAATAATAATAATACCAATGCCAAAGAAATGTAATGCTACAGCCTTGAAAGACTTTCAGTTTCCCTGTTGCCCCTCACGTCTGTTGTGACCAGATGCGTGGAGAGGGTCGTGCGCAGCTTCATAGTCCCCTTTGTAACCGATCGCTTGGATGTTCTGCTGTTTGATTGCAGGCTACAAAGACGCTAGCTGATGTTACTCTTACTCTTTTAGATGCTATTGTACAACACCTCTGACACATATGTTCTTACAACACATGAATACCTCTGAACATGTGTTTGGGTCCTGTTCATGAACTTTTTAACACGATCCATCCACATCTTGCAAACTGCCTTCTTTAAATACCAATTAATCTAGTTTTTAGATCAAATGGTTATTGAAGGATCGGCAACAGTGAGTGGGTATTAGGAAATATACCGACATGTGTTGTGGTAGGAAAGATGGGAAATTTTATTAGTACAGAGCCTGCACACCTTCTCCATCCCAACGTTCAGCTACTACCTTCTGGCAGGCGTTACAAACTGCCAATCGCGCGAAGAAATGTTTACAAGATGTTCTTGTACCAGCATCCATCACTATCTCCAGTTAGAGACACAAGGACACATTGTTATTTTTTCTTAGGATTATTTTGTTGTTGGGTTTTGTGTGTGTGTGAGACATGTTAGTAACTGATCTTGTGTGAGATAAAAAAATGTTTTGTTCTGCTCTCTGCCCTGTGCAGACAGGATTGATTGAGGTTAGCCATTGAAGATCGTGCTGTACACCTGCATAACACTTTTCTAATTTGAAACTTTTTAGGCCCTAAATATTTAGTCTGATAAAAGATTTAGAAACTTTTTAATCTAATATTATTTAAAATAAAGTAAAACTGTTTCAGCCAGATTTCTGTTCCCGTTAGCACATTTTTTTTTTTTTTTGTATGCACTTGTGCAACTTCTCTAAATGTCATAGGAGCGATTTTTTAAAAAGTTTCCAAACTTCCTTCCTTAGAACACTTTTAATTTGTAGAAACATGTTGTGCAGATAGCCCTTGGCCTTATGGACATTCTGTTAAGCTATGAGCTGTCGGCCATCTTTTGCAGACACAGAAGAACTGAAGGCGCGCCACGAGAAATTTACCAACAACAGGCTAAAGAGACTAAAGATCGCCACTGATGAGCAGGTAGACAAAAGAATGGCATCTTCTGGGTACGTTGCTGAGGACTCCGCTGAGGTCGGCACCCTCACAGCTGCAGACAAGGCTGGGAGTCAGGGGGACAACTTGACTATCTCAACCAGCGTGGACAGGGAATATGGCGCAAACCAGCATGAAACGATCCAGCAAGCAAACTCGCTAGCAGCGAGCCAGAATGAAAGACCATCGTACAGTCACCTTCTGAAGCCATTCCAGCACGTGTCACTTGACCGCTTGCCCTCCGACCCCTTAATGTATTGGCATTTGACGGAGGAGGAGCGCGGCCTGCTGGGGGAGCTGACGTCAGCCTACGAGAACACCATTCTGCATCACATTCCAACCTTCCGACCCCACATCATCTTGGGTGTGCTGACACCGGCTTTCGTCCTGAACGGGTGCAGGAGCTTCGCGCACAGCGTCGTCACCTTCTTCAAGCGCGTGCGTGACTTCAGGTCCTTGACGTTGGAAGACCAGATGGCCGTTCTGCAGGACTCTGCCACCGTCCACATGGTACTCCGGAGCTCCGCCAACTTCGTGGTGGAGACGGACATGTGGATCAAGGACACTGGCTACATGCCCGTCTCGCACTACCTGCAAGCCATGCCGGCGCATGCGTCCACGGTGCGGATGTTAGCCGACCTGTCGGCGTCGCTCAAGACCATCCTGCGTAACGACGCTGCAGCCTACGCCCTGCTGCACTGCGTGGCGGCTTTCGACTCGCGCAGCGCGGGGGTCCGCGACCGGCAGCTGGTGAACGCGCTAGGGGAAAAGTACAACACGCTGCTCAAGCACCACCTGGAGGCTCAGTTCACCTACCTGTACGCCGCTGACTACCTGGACGCCCTGAGACAGCTACTGCCGCACCTCAAGACCGTGGGAGACCGACACAAGTATGCCCTCGAAGAGTATGTCGACTCCATAGAGCCATTAATGGCTGAACTCTTTAACTTCCACTGACCACCGACGACGTTTTACCGTGGTGTTTGGGAGGGTAACGAAGATGTGTATGTGGTCGTGTGTGTGTGCGCGCGCGCGCTTCTCTAGAATGAATCTGTGCGAAAGAGAGAGAAGGGAGGTGTGAGAGACTTGTTTATTATTTATTTTATCTTTATTTGCATGCATGCAAATTCTCAGAACATTTGCAATAACAATACGATGAACTATTGAAAGATAATATTTGTCTTTTCTAGTTATTCAACAGATGAAAACTTTCAAAATGAAAATGCGTTTAAAGAGACACACTGTTTGATTCCACTCACTACGTGTGCAAAGGAATATAGAGATATGTAATTATACAAGCACCCGTTGGTTGGGTTGGTTTGTTTGGTTAGTTCGGTTTGTTCCATCTTTGTGTTAAGAAAACACCGTTTTAGTTGTAAAAAAATGTTGGAACGTGGCATTTTAAATGTAGGTTTTGATAATATAATAATAATCGCGTGTTTAAGAAAACTGAATGCATACCGACTTCCAGTGTGTAAGGCAAAGGCTTTGCCTCCCTTTAACCAGCGCTGCTTTCTTTTCAGCTAGACTCGCGGTCATTCCATTTTCTTATGCAGAGCCTTAAAATATTTCAAATGTCTAACTTACGAAAGCGTCCAGGGACCAGGAGCTGTACCCATAAATCTCTACGTCAGCAGACCAACCACTCCCGACATTATTTTGCACACTGCAGGAGCCAGGTATCCAGCACTGGGTGCGGCTGACATCCTGGTATTCAGCGTGGAACACCACTGTGCTGTGCGTAACAAAGACGTCCCGCCTAGAAATGGTTGAGAGATAATGGTGGGGTGGAGCGAATGACATAAAGGTCTGATAACCATATCCTCCGCTGCCCTTTCATTCTTTCTGTCCTAATGTCTATTCATCTTCAGCCTTTGTGGACTGCACAAGTATGGGCGTACGTCGGTCCATATCTGGAAAAAATTGTACGTGAGAGTAATGTAAAGACTGACAAATTTGGTCAAACGTTTGTCCATACATTTTCCAGGTATAAAAACTATTATTTTGAAATGAAATATCGACAGACATTAAACAAGTTTGGAAAAGTTGTGTATGAAGATTCACAGGTAACCAATGATTCGTAAACACTTTGGTCATCGGAACTTTGATCAAGATGTTTGTCAATACAACGGAACATCGTGAAACTTCAGAGATTAAACGTTTCAACACTTTACCCAGTTTTTACCCGACTTTTAAGAATGCGGTTAGGGTGGACCCCGTGTGAAGATGGCGCTACACGCTTGATGCGAGTGACCAAGTGAGTCGTTACTGTTTTATTGTGTTTTCGCGACATGCGACGTACAGAAGTCCGGGAAATAAACTGCAACCGTCTTTTTTATGTTGTTTTCACCTGTTTGCTTCCTTTTTATTTATTTTATTATCTTTTAATATTTTTACATTTTTTATTTCTATTAAATATATATAAAGCTGTATGAACCATAAATCTGAAAAGGGCAGAAAAGTGTAAAAGGGATTCGTGTAAAATAGATACACATGAAATCTATATGAAATAATTTATCTCCAAAATTGCGACAAATAAAATTAAGGACAAATTATTCCAAAAGCACTTTCACGCAGGAGTAAAAAAATGTTGCAGTCTCCAGTAGTTAGCCCCGTCACTATAGACACCTCAGACAGGAAGTCAGACCTTTGAAACGTTGGTAGCCATTCGCCCTCCACGAACTTCCAGCCCTGTAAACAGATGCCACTGCAGAGGAAGAACAGCGTGCCCGAGACGAGGGCTGAACCCAGGAGAGCCAAGGCCGCCATATTTTATGAATTGCATTGGTGCTGTATGGATACCGGCATTGATTTGAATCGAGGATGTCCTATTCTGACAGCCGAAGTAAAATAGGAATCTAAGGAGGAAAGCCTCGGCGAGTTACACAAATGGGTGCTTTTCTGTCTCCTTCTTATGAATTTCCTCTAGGAATTGATGAAATTTTGCAGCTTGGTCGATTCGTGGCGTCAAGAGTAATTCTATTGGTGCAGAAGGTCAGAAGTCAGCAAATTTTTGTGTCTGTCATTGGAATGTTACATACACACGGTTATAAGAAGATATGAAGAGTGACCATTTGCATGCACGCACTTTCAGAACATAGATGTTTTTGTTTATTTGAGTGTCGGTGGTATGTAGACGGATGACAAAAAAATACAAAGAAGGCTTGCTCCCATATAACAGTGAATGATACCCGAAGAGATAACACTTGTGATCAGCTTAGGCATCAGGTGGGTATGGACGAATGGGCTGACATGGCTAGACATTAATCATGATGTTTGTCAGTGTATGACGACAGCTTTTGAATCTTGAGCCATGTCCCCTTGCACTTCTCAACAGTAAGCTAATACGAGTTGGTAGGTGGACAGTATTACCAACCAGGTGACAGGACACACAACGACTCATTGTAACAAAGTAGGGCAAGCAGCACACTAACACCACTATAAGCGCATGACAATAAGATATTATTGACATAGAACCATCACTTTTAATACTGTTGGGATTAGATAAATATGGCAAAGACAACAAATATTTCCATTCATTCGTTCTTTTTGACTAATCAGTTGTTCAGTTCAGCTAATATGTAGTTTGAATTTTTTTCTATCAATAACACTATTTGTTTATTTTCTAACTTTTTACGTTGTTGTTGTTGTTGTTGTTGTTGTTGTTGTTGTTGTTGTTGTTGTTGTTGTTGTTGCTGCTGCTGCTGCTGCTGCTGCTGCTGCTGCTGCTGCTGTTGTTTACCTCCCCTAAATATGAAATACGTACTAAAGACGAGAGCAACACAATGACTCTCGCGAGACAGAACCAGTTTCCTGAATGTTTTGTCGTGTAACCAGGCAACCATTGCACTGTTCTTAATATACTTGCAACAGCTGACCTCTCCCACGGCTTGTTTTAGCCGAAGAACTGACGGATCTACCAGTGAAGAGTAATAATTACATTTGCAGTCTCTGATTTCCTGTCGGTCCTTCATACACAAAGAAAACCGATTCTGATATCGCTTTTTCTGTGACCTCTTGCAAACCGTGAGAAAATACAGCTCACAACCCGTGAGAAAACGCAGCTTGTAAACTTCGGTGCTTATCGGAACTAGTTTTCACTAAACGACTGTTTACACCCGCTGGCAAGACACACACTCACTCTCTCGCCTGCGTATAATATGTTGTTATTGTTGGTCCTACCTCGTGTTTTCTCATGGCTGCTCCCCTTCAGTGAACGCACAACACTGGAGCATTCAGACTTCACGGTCCCGTTATACCTGTGAGCGTTCAATGGCGTCCAAGCTGTTGTCCTCCGCCGATCGGCTGATCGTCATTGAGAGTTTAGCCTTACAATGGTACTGATTGCTGGCGTTTTAGTCGCTGTACTGTTAGCCTCACAACTGGGTGACACTGTGGTACACAGGTAGACCTACACCTGCCTTGAGATTGTATTGGTGGACAGTGCTTTCTGCACGACGGTGTCAGGTGCGTTCTACTTAATATTTGGTTTCTGCATACATCTCAAGTAACATTTATAAGTGAGTCAGTTACTAGCAAGATGGCTTGTTACTATCATTAGTTTGAAAATCACTATCATTAACTGCTAAATTACTGACATTAGGCAACGAGTTACTCATCTCAGGCAGCGCCTTGGGTATGATGGTCTCAAACAACGCTTGTTTAGGTGGACAATTACTATCACTAGGCAATAATTACCATAAGTGTTCTTATGATAATATTTTCCGTCATCTCCCGGCTTTGTGACTGGGATGTGTTTTTGTTGTGGCTGCTTCCTTCTTCGGGAATTAGTGTTAATAATTTTTATTTGAATCATGGCCATACACTTTCTAGAAAATATATTCAAAAGTCTTCTTCCTCCATCTTCTATTTTTTCTTCTACCACCGCTATTTTTACCACTTCTTCTTTGCCTTCCATTACATCTAATTCTATTTCTACTTTTTCTACAACTTTCTGATATTAGCAGTTTATCTAGTTTTACTTCTACTACTTATTCTTCGTCGCCTCCGTCGTTGTTGGTGGCTTCGTCACAACATCTTTCAACATTTTCCAGCAAAATAAATATTACTTCCAGATGTACAGACTGTTATTTGTGCACTCTCTCTATTTTTTTTTTTTTTTTTCTTGTAGATTCTTACCTTACCCACGTACCCCGTTTTCATTCTATTTGTCTCCTTCACTCATCAGTGTGATTCTTTTATGTGTTAGGCAAGTGTGGATTACCGTCTGCGCCAGTAATGAGCCGTTAATGAGTGACGTCAAATAATTTAACAGTTTGAACTAGTTCCATTTCATCTTTTTGTCATCTTTGATTTTTTGGTGCGGCCGAGCGCGCGTGCGTATGTGTGTGGGAGAGAAAAAGTGGAAGTGTGTGTGTGTGCGCACACGCGTGCATGTATGTGGGTGGGTGATTATGAATCAGTGAATCTGTGGACTCGAGCTTGTTGAGGGAAGAGCAGACAGGAAAAGTCAGGGACAGGCGCACACAGCCTGCTAAGGTGTGTCTTGGAAAAGGATTTTGCCACAATAATTATTTAGCAGCCTGACTGTCACTGTGCTTCTAGTTTACCAAACACCAAACGGCGCCGCCATTCAGCCTAACTTCAACACGCTTTCTGCCCTTTGACCTCGCTTGGCCTGTCACAGGTCCTAAAGAGACTTTGTTACCAGGTGTTGTCCAGGTGGAACTGGCAAAGGAGTAGAGGTGAAAGCACTCGCAGCTCCATGCCCCAGTTCTCCAACAGATTTACAGCGTGAACAATAAATCTTTAGTTAAAGAGCAATATGGAGGTTTCAATTCGTGTGGTTTTCTTACGGGGACCGAGGAAGGTACTGTAACCGAGACAGCACGAGATTCCATATTGGCGGTTGAAACCGTTACAACAGTACAGTGTATGTGACGTCATGATTGTTTGACGTAATGCTGAAACACCTTTAGCCAGACATCCTTTGATCTTGAGTGCTGCCAACCTGTTTCCAAATGTGATTACCTGTGAGTCAACTACCTGTCCTTCATATCTGCAACGTGGATCACCTTGCCACGAGGGTGACAAGGTGCACACCTGTCTCCAGGTAGGTGTGTCCTGCCTGGCAAGCCTTAAACACGTACCATCTTTCGCGATTTTGCCTAAGTATACCATTCCGGCTCCTGTAAATGCTGTATGACATTCATGTGGTATGTGAGCAGCAAGGCCTGCGGATGTCTTTGCGCCACACCGACTATAATCGACAGGTAGGAGCGGCTTAACAACAAGAAATGTTTGCGCACAAGGTTGCCTATGTGCAGCATCTGTCGTGCCTGTCATCAAGTCTCTTTTTTTCCATTTACCCCTTTGCGCCTTGTTTCCTTCTCTTGCTCTTCGTTAAAGCTTTCATTCTACTTTGTTTTTCATTCCAATTTTTATTCGCTTTGTTCTGCTATGCACTGTAAGTTCTCGGAGCCATATATCTTTGCCAACTGCTGCTTTGGACAAGGGTCCTTGCAAGCAAAACCATTCAGCTGTCTGCGTAAATTGTCGCCTCCCTGCGAGAGTTGGCTCCAGTGAAGAACCTCGTGTGTGTTTTCTGCACCTGATGAAGTTTTGAGACTTTCCCTGAACACGCGTGTACGTGCAGATTGGCATGGGGACTAGAGGGACGAGACATGTAATAGGTAAAAAAGGAGAAAAAAAACGATTTATCATGAAGCTCTTGCTGAGATTCGTATGCTGCAGCTTCCCCATAAATATATCGGAATTAAACCTTGAAACCTAACAAGCACTGCGTGAACTCCACTCGTCGTCTTGACGTCACGCTTTTTACTGGCTTCTATCGATCATGTTCGCGCGTGCGTCACAGCTGGACTATGGCGAGCTTGAAAATGCAGCCCCCCCCCCCCTACAACCCACGAAACACCAGACTTTTAGTCTACCCCCATTCCCACTCCCACCCCACACATTCTTCGTGGACATCGCCATGTCACGTGCACGCACGAGATTTCAAAGAGATTTCAATTTTAGGTCAGTGCGTGATAGAAAATGATGAGTTGTGCAGCTGGACAGTATGAACGGACCACACTAACGCAAGGGAGATAAAACATTCGATAAGCACGACTTCCAGATGACTTACGCCACGTCACACTGGACCGCGAGATGAAGACGATCACGTCACAGACAGCCGTGAAGGTAAACAGAATACGTCACACAAGGCCTTGAACACGTGCTGGCTTTACACGTGGCGTTTGTGCACGTGCTGCCCCGGCTCTGTCGAGATTTGGCTGTGTGTGAAGGGCGCCAGGTGTTCTCTGACAGATGATGTCACTTCTTACCTCATCACATCAGGAGTCATATCGCCATTGTGCTCAGCAGCATAGTCTGCCTTTTTATCCTTTGTTTGTTTGTTTGCTTGTTGGTTGGTTGCTTGCTTGCTTGCTTGCTTGCTTTACTGAACTCTTCCTGCGAGATCCTGCGAAATCGGACAATTCCACATTCCTTGAACATTTGATGAACATGGCGCCGAGGTCACCAGACCGCAAGGATGAGCAAATTATCGTCACGCCATGCCATGATAAGGACCATAGTCATCTCTCAACACATCATGCCAATCCCTTTCTTCGGATTTCACCTGGATTATTTATGTCTGGGAGGTTTATTTGGCTTCTTAGTGACCATAGCCATCATAAGATGGCTGCTTTGTAACTTGTGTCATTTCTTTGTCGGTTGTAAAGCTTACTCATGAGTTGCAGACGACAGTTTCCTTCCGGTTGGGAAGCGGACACGTAAATCGTGTTGACTGAACGCTGTTTATAACTAGATTCTCCGGAGACTGCTCAATATCTCTTACAGAGAACAGAAGTCAAACGATTTCATCCGCAGTCTCATCACAGTCCTGATTGGTTCCCAATGACTTCTGCTAGCCACCGTCTAGTGGCGAAAGCTGGTTTGGTTTAGGACATGTTGCTCGGCACGACAAGATGGTCCTACTAGGATGAGTGGAGATATGGATTGGGCGTCGACGAAATAAACAGAAAAAATGGTGGCTGATTAACATCAGCAGTGGACAAGCCGCCATATGGCCGACCTTCGGGAAGGGCCACAGGACAGGTCACGTGGGCGCGTACACACCACTCATCAGTGCTGCAACTCATCATCTCCACCTAATGATTGATCACAGTGAAGTGAAACTGAGAGATGGTCCACTAGACTGTCGCTAAAGTGCTCCTTCTGCTTCAGGGAACTGCCTTCAAGGCAATTACAGAAAGGGGCCAGTATTGCATCAGTTCAGTCTCCAAAGCAGTCAACCAGTGTTGCTGACCATCATTCGACAATCTTTTTTGCGTCTCTCAACATCTCAGTTTTCATTAATCGCCACATCTCTGCTCACAAATCTTTCTCACCGCCTTCCTCTCCCTACCCACCTATCTAGCATTTTCTAAGAGGTTTTTTTTAAGTTTTCGAGGTTTGTTTTGCTTGTGTTTTTGCGGTTACCATCAGGCTATTAGCACGTAAGCTTCTGTTCAGATGAAGGATACCTTCGATAAATGGAGCTATAGGATACAGTCAGTTAGAAGGGTTCTGCTTATGGTTTCGAGCTTGAGGGGACTACATATCATGCCGTTTTTATGAATCACCACCCCTTTACCCCTTACCAGCCCACCCACTCTCCATCACCGGTAAGTAGATTACACAGAAAACTTTCACAGGAGGCTGACAGACCAGAGTGTCGTGGGCTGAGTTAAGCTTCCCACTCTGCCTGGAACAATCTAATTGTCATGTGCATTGTCAACGTGAAAAAGCCATTACAAGCACAAACTAAGAGTTAAATTGAATAGATAACATTTTAAAAGCAAATAAAAACAGTTTTAGGAGAGGAGTTTTAAAGGGTATTATCTTAACACTCGTTTTTAAAAGTGATGGAATGGCTTTTAGAGATACAGTACGGTGCAATGCATCTTTGTTAATCCTGTGCAGGGATTTAGGTGTCTGCCGACAGGAACATAACAAATCCTGCACATTCTGTTCTAACTCTCCATTTTTATTAAATTACCTGTCAAGCTGACAACATCACAAGTATTACAAATATGTACGCATAATATTGCCAGTAAAAAAGGACAACAAATACAACTGTAAATACAAATAGTACAACATGAGGTTCAAAGCATTGCATAAAATTAGACATGTTTAAAAATTAGTTTGATACCTAAAATCAACGACTTTTATCCTTAATCGCTGTATATTTTAGAGTTTTTTCAGAAAAATCGCAGGGTAAAGTAATTACGGGAAAAAATTAATATTTTTTGATTAATAAGATCTCCTTATACTTCCGGATGTAGAAGCTAATGTCACTAGCACTTTCGTTGTTGGCTTTTAAAACATGGGCTCATGATAAAAACTTTTAATCTGGACGAATTTTAATGTTAGGTGTGTGTCGCAGAATAGAGAAGAAAACAAACCAATAAAAACATTTTGGATTCCGAAAATCTTCTATAACTCTCAGGAGGGAGTTAGGAGCAAGACAAAAAAAAATTTTTTTTTAATCTTTGAAGTGGGGGTTGGTTGCTGTTTCCCTCTTTTTAAAGATATCATTGGTAGATAAATAGCACCGCCGCTAATCTTATTCTGTAAAACAAAACTGTCTTTTTGATGTCAAGGTCTGGCCCTACTTGAAATGCAGGCTGATGGGAGATATATATTATTTCCATTCTTTTTCGCGTCACCAATCTCGCCGCTGGACCAAATGACTGCCATGGAAATACTTTCATAATTCTCATGAGGCAGAGATTCACTTCTCATGCTAATTTTTTGCGTTTAAAAGACGCTTTGAGTCTGAGGACACACGTGACCAAGATGCTGAAGGAGTGACGGCTCTAGTCTCCTCGTCTAACCACGAACTTGTATTACTGGACTGCCGGCAGACGAATTTTTTTTTTCAGTTAACTACTAAAACGAGGCATAAGAGTGCAAAGCTTCCGGTTTATTCACATTTCAGATTAACTTCTTGGCAGACAGACAATAATCCAGAATACCGCAGCCACCTCATCATATGAACATACAGACTGGACTGTTGAAAGTCTGTCGAGACCAATGCTCTGCCTCTTGTAAAAAGGTCAAATCTTGGCGAGCCAGCATCCGGAATCACCGCCATTCGAGGATGGACCATGCGGACTTAAACTCACCAGAGGCTAATAGATTGATTTTTGTCTTTCCTTTTTGTGAAAAAAGTCGATAACTTTCAGACAATAAAGCTAGAGATTTTGCACCTCCGTCAACAGGAAAGCTAGCATCATCTCTTCTTCCTCTTCAGGTTATAGGAAGTGCAGAAGTTCATTTGCAAAAGTCTCGTTCTTGCAGTTATCGCAAAAAATTTGGTCTGCCATGTACATCCAGAGCCTCATCATCGTAGCCTTGGAAACGGAAGAAACATATTGATCGAAATTTTTTTTTTGGCACTTTAACACAGCATCTATATCCTCACCCTGTCTGTTGGATGACGAAGACTTCTTCACGGGTGGCAACCTGGCGACTGATTATCATTTCTGTCATCTGGTTTCTGTTTCTGTCTGAAAAATACAATGTGAAACGTGTTATTAACACTATCAAAAATATCATAGGTTATAGTCACTGTAATTATCCCCAAAATCACTAGAAAACACTTATACTCTCTTTATTTTTCTTTCATTAATTTTCCTTCTTTTCTTTGCTTCCTTCCTTCTTTTCTTTTGTTCTTGAAACACTTGACAGTGTTGCGACTCTCAGTTTATATAGTACTAGTATGCTAAGTAGCTGAGAGTTGTCTGCGTGGCCTTAAAGTCAGTCGCGTGATTTGACCTCGTAGGTCACCGAGCGACTGTTTCCTGCCCTCGTTTTCCTGTTTACGCGCATCGTCCGACGCCAGGACCTTTCGGAACGTGTGAAGAACACAGTGCATCCTTCACCACATCCAGTCGTCGGGGCTGCGACAACAGATCCATTTCCGACTCACTGCAGGATGCAGAATCTTCTGACTGTGAATTAGCGGGAGGCGGACAGTGGGACGAAAGGTCAGCAGTTTTTTTGTTGTTTTTTTTTCTTTCGTTTGTTTGTTTTGTAAATAACCATGTAGTGTACTTTCCCTTAATGCTGAATGATATCGAGAAAGAAAATAATACACAAATATGTTCACGTATATGCACACATGCAAATGGAGAGCAAACTAATTACAGAAAGGAGGTGACAGACAGAACAAACAGCTTATAAAAAAATAAATGTCATCTAGAAAGAGAATATAGACACATGAGACAGAGAACAAAAACACACTCGTGGATGCGACCGTTAATAGTTCACACAAATCAAAAATACAGTGAGGAATTTGAGCCGTGGTTGGATATTAGAGATTTGGAATTCTTCGTGGAATGATATGAAAACGATCTCAAATAACTCATTATTCTCCATTTTTCGTCAACGACATAATACCCTGATGTTTCTTTAAAATGTAATGATCCTGTCCTGGTGAAAGCGAAAGTAGCTGGTGTGTACGATGTATCAGTGTCATTTATTCTCTCAGTGCATAATCAAACCGAAAATGAAGCTCGCGCATCCTCCCTACCCACAGGTTTGCTGACGCCATCTCGAGCTTTAAACCTCGCCAGCGTGTCGGTCGTGGTGCTTCTCTCGTGTCTGCAGAGAGTGGTGCCTGTGGCAGTGCCTGGTGTCTGGCAATGTTTACTTTTCTGGACCGAAGTGGCTTGTCGGGACAAAAACATTTCACAAGCATGTCCTATAAATAGTCCCGTGTCCTCTCACCCGAGCTTTTTCAACGCCTTTCTATTTCCAGCGAATGGCTTCCAAGTCCGACTTAATCACATTTCTATTGTTTACTAGCCACGTGGGAACTCTGCCTTATGATGCACTCTGTCTCTAGCATGCTGACATTTTTATTTTCCTGTCGGGAGTCTCCGTGGCGTCCTTTTGCCTTCAGGCACCAGGCGCATGGGAATGAACCCAGGCATCCCTTGCATGTTGAAGTAAACGTATTAGCAGGTCCTGCGGGCTCAACTATTTATTTTTCCTTCATTATTTTCTTGTATGGGTCTCGGGGATGGCGAATCCTCATCCTTGCTGATACGGCTGGGAGCTTAGACCCGCTCCAGCGACCACTGTGATACTTATTTCCAAGCGTTTCTGGGATAACTTTCTAATTTACACAAAATACCGGGAATTACGAGCTGGTCGATAAAATTAAGCATCCAGTATGGCTTTCTGGTTACTTCCTGTCTTCTGCGCATGCGCTAGTCTGTGCCTACCCACGTGTACATTGAGCTGTCTACAACCCTCGGGAAGCATTGTATTTTTCTGTCTTTTCCTGTGGAACAGAATGTCGCCTGCTTCTGGATCCCCTCGGGCCTTTGCTTGCCCGTCGCAGAAGAGGGTACCTGGTTCATCAGTGGGAGCAGTGGCCTACAGGCGGGGGGACAGGGCAACACACGGCAAGTCGGTGAACCACTTATGTTGGGATCACAAGGCTGTGAGACTCTTAACATTTTTTTTTTTACCTTGCTTACGAGGCTGAGAAGATCATTTACATTGCAGTGTTCGCAAAAGCCTTTAAGGCTTGAGAATTTAACTCGGATTTGTCAACACCAGTGAAATGGATCCTGTCAAGGAACACAAAAGGTCGCGTTAAATGAAGAGTAGCTGCTAAGTAAGGGTTGTGTCTACACAGGAAGAGAAGAAATTTAGTGATGGAAAGACACCCTGAGCTATACTAATGTGGAAAGTTAACGGTTTCCTAATACAGTAAGATAACTTAACAATGCGTGTGTGTGTGTCACTCAGACACAGATGTGCTACAATGGTGAGTCCAGAAGTTATACTCTATTTAACTATCTTTTCACTACTTTCTCTCTCTCACACATACACACAAGTACATAAAAACAAAAAAAAAAGAGAGAACGATATTTAAGTTTGTGTGTGAAAGAGAGAAAAAAAAACAAGTTTGATTTTATGTTCTTATGTTTGTTTCACTTACAACCTTTTTGTTCAACATGGGTTCGACCAGGTACGTATGCGACACGCGTGCAGGTGTGTTACACAGGAGGAACAGGCATCCATTGATTTTTTAATGTGATTTTACTGCTTACAAAACTGGCGCAATGGCCATAAAAATATGCGCACCTCTGACGACAAAAACAAAAACACCATACAAATATGTGTTGGTGATGAAGTCACTCTAGCGTAACATAAACTGAAATCATTCAACAAGAAACGCTCGCGAAGAGTTTTTCTCCTTTCTACAAACGCTATTATATTCATTATTGTAGGTACTAACAATAGTTCTTTAATAATATCACTAATTTATGATACCATAATTAAATAATAAATATTTTATACTGTGTACAATGCGTAGTTCGTAAAAGACAAAGATTGAAAGCTTATGGATGCCTTTTTTTTAAGATATCAACTAAATTTTTTTGAAAGTATTACGACTCAGTCCTGTACACTTCGTTTTGTCCCGTAACCAGTTAATTTATGAAACGGGTATGTAAAGTTTTTCTTCAAAGAAAAATCGTATAATCTTCAAATTCGTGATTATGTTACTGAAGCAGTAAACCAAGTGACGCTCAGAAGAGAGCAGGTGAGTCAAGTCTTTCTTCTTGCAACAAGCTTACTTCGGGTATCCTGATCAGCTGCTTTCTATGGCATAGTAAGATTACGATGACGACGAGGAGGATTATGTTGATGATAAGAAAGAATGGGGAGAGAAAATAATAGTGATAGGGAGAGTGATAGTGCTATTTATAGTGCAGATTGTCGTAATATCTCCATAGTAACAACATCAATAACATCAAGCGAAGAGGAAAAAGAAAGACAGAAAGGCAAAAAAATAGGAACGAAAGAAGGACAAAAGAAAAAAATAGGACGAGAAGACAACACGGGTGTTTTTCCAGAGAACAAAATAATTTACGACACTTGACACCACAAGGTTGTAAAAAACAAGGTGGGAGGGAGGGCAAGCACTTCAAATTAAGATCAAAGAGCCTCGGTGTCCTTCAAACGGCACATTTGTGCACTCACACGGTTTTTACAGTGACGTCAGCACCTTATCGCAGTTCGATCCCTGGTGGCACGGGGCCGTCACAACGTACGTGCGAACCGCGTCACGGCCTCCCTCCGTGAAGCACTGATACCGTGTTCAAGTCCAGTCTTCC
Organism: Pomacea canaliculata; assembly: GCF_003073045.1. NCBI lineage: Eukaryota > Metazoa > Mollusca > Gastropoda > Architaenioglossa > Ampullariidae > Pomacea > Pomacea canaliculata. Next base: position 11,086,566 of record NC_037594.1, on the reverse strand, counting down.
TGGGAACAAGTTTCTCGTGGCCGCCAGTCGATAGTCACACGACCGTATATCATGTCTGCGTCCATCATGGGCGTGCAGCAGGTCGCCGCAGCTGGCTGGCCACGTCCTGCCAGCAAGTTTGCGTCAGCAGTTGCCCGTGCACCCTGTGAACGTGCACACGTAGCGCACGCTGCTCAACAGGACGCGGCACGAAGGACGGCGGAAGGATCGTTCAGCAACAAATGCACGAACCTTGCCAGGCTCCATAATAAAATTTGTCGAGTCTAAAGCCATGAACTGGACATAGCGCCTTGCCTTTGTGTGTTTGTAAATCTGTGTGGTGGGCGATTTGGGAGTGGGGGTGTAGAGAGAAGGGGTAATAAGTGTTTTACGCCTAACCAGCAACTAAAGTTATATCACGACAAAGCAGTCAGTCCGTAAACAGATGCTACATGTAGAGAAAGAACAGTGTGCCCAAGACGAGATCTGAACCGAGGACAGCCAGTTCTCACTTTATTGGCGACAGGAGCAACCACTGCGCCACCGGACCACCTGGGCGAGTTCGTGATCTCACCTGTGAATTAAGGTCTCGTTTTCATGTCTGTGCGCAACGTGAAGAGATATTGAACTTCAGGGAATTTGAACATGAGCTAAACTCCTCAAATTTTTAATAATTTTGTATGAAGACAGCAACTTTTACTTCACTTTTATATGATAGTGAGCAGTGGATCAGCTAAGAATGTCATAGAGGTACAAAACCTTAATGTATTATCCTTTCTCATGGAAACTGAAGTCACACGGGTTCACTGTCGTGACCAACACTGCCTCTGCCAACAGATGTTTTCCCACTTTAAAAGATAGTCAGTCCGATGGTAAAGGGTTTTAATGGCTGCCATGAGTAGCTGGGATTTTGCCAGACGACTTTCATGACATCCTTCTCTATCAAAGTAAGTGCTGGAAGGATGCCGAGAAGGGTGTAGTGAACAGTGGAAACTTAGCAATAAGGAACTTATTTTACGGCGAATGTGTGGACCCAAGGACAGTGGTGACAAGTTGGCAATGAAGAAGGTGTTTTACAGTGAATGTAGTCATCGACTGCCCCATTTCCTGGACTCTACTTCTGTCTACCAGCACAGTCTAGGGTCTTCTCACTTTATATTTCATTCCTTCACTTAGCCAGCTCACAGATGAAAAGATGCATCCTCGTCTCCGATGCCTCGCAAGATAAAGGCAGCACGAAGCTTTCACCCAAAATCCATGGTGGCGACTACGTACATCTTGGAACGGATCTGTCCTTTATTTTTTTAAAGAAAATCAGAATGTCACTGGAATAATATGTCACATCTGATGCACTAAGTTATTTTACGATTTACTTTACATCGTGTAAATCCGCTCACCAAAATTGTTTGAATTATTCACTCCACTGTCGCCCACAAATATCATACTATAAAGTTATTGGTTATTACATTATGCTCTTAAAATGATTGCCACAAACCTTTTAGGAGAGGTCATAAGAGCACACTTCCGGTCACGCTGAAGAGGGGAAGGTCGCTTTAAGCTTTTCTTCTTCTTGATCTTATCTCCAGATGACAACAACTGACGCCGGATTAATGGCATCTCTGGCAGGCTTGCCCGACCATCCATTGCCATCAGTCAGTCAGCTTTTAAAAGCCTTCAAGAGTTGTCTAGAACTGTCCTCACATGGCGGTAGCCTGCTTCTGATGAAGTGTTTCTACAAACATATGCCTAACTTAGGAAAAGAAATTATTACAAGAAAAAACAAACATCAAAGCTGTTTTTCGATGACATAACAAACTGCAGGTGTTAATCGCTTAATTGACAATAAAAGTGGCGTACGTGTGTCAGATTTTTCACTATTAATGATGTACTTTTTCCTTTGAAAAATCGTTTGACCTTTTTCTTAAAGACCGTAATAATTTAACAGTATTGAGAAATACAGAAAGGATATTATATAAAGCAATTTCCTGAGCAGCATTAATTTGTTTCATAAATCGTGTAATCTTCTGTTGAATTGTGAAAATCAGAGCAGCAAAATACAGAGAATATAATAGCATACAGGGTAATTTCATCAGATACATATATCTATCAGCAATAAAAATAGAGATATTGTAGATTTATTTATGAAGTTTTGACTTGTTTATTATTTATCATATGTCAGCCTAGCGTTCCTTATAAACAGACAATTCTTCTGGCAATTTCTGCGTTTGATGGTTTAAAATATACAATATCGTGTCTGATAAATCTTGTTGTCATTTCCAGAATTCTACCCACCACTGAGACAGAGAGTTTGTTGTTAACGAGTATTTTGCTTTGTATGACAGTCAGACCTTGAAGTGTTTTATATAGATAATTTGTCTGCGGCAGGTATGGGTAGGTTTCATCCGCCAAAGATTCTTCTCGAGCTAATAATAACAGAATGCTCAGAAAAAATAGTTCAGACTTCTGTTGTCGATATGACACACTCATTGGATGGGAACCGTTGCCGCTGGCAACAGGATTTGTTTTTGATGAAGGGAGCTTGATGGCTGCTGTCTGAAAACAGACTACATTCTGAGATTGATTGCTGGGATGCGGATGCCTTGCATGATGTTTGACATGATGTTTGCTTTTAGCCTGGGAAAATACATGTGCTTAATGTTGTGAAATCCACTGCTCAAGTGAAAAGACCAGTTATTAGGCTTTTTATTTAAAAAAAAAGGCAAAGAAGCACTAACACTGAAGCAGCAAAAACGAACGATCAACAAAATGTATTAAGTAAACTTATTTCAATAACAATCTTTGAGGATTTTGTGGAAATAACTTTCTTTCGCAAAAAAAAAAGACGGACATAAAATCAAAATATGTCCACCACTGACTTAACACATTCAAAGCAGCATTGTTCTCCTGGATTAAACATGTATCTTCGGAATCATCTGCCATTTGTAATAAAGAAAAAAAAAATAAACAATTGGCTGAGGTCAGCGGGTCAAGGGTAGTTATCTCGACCTCGTCCTACATGTTGGATAAAGGGAATGGCGAATCCATGCGGTTGGCTTGGTGATGCTGTTGAGAAGGTTCTGGACAACTTGTGTGATCTGGCATTGACCATCCAACTATGACGAAAAAGAGATTAATTTTTAAGCAATGTTGCGTTGTCTATTAAAGCCTGCTACAAAGTTCTAAAGAAATGTTTTCGTAACCTTCTGAATTATGTAAAAAAGACAAATTATGATAAATTCACTCAAGAGAGGACTTTCAATTGTTTTGAGCATACATTGTTTCGTTTGAATCGTGTCGCACGTACTACTGAAAAATCGGATTCATATGAAGGTAGCTATGTCGCTTTGCTACGTAAGTTAAGCAGCCATGACAGTTGAAAGTTTCTTGTTTTCGAGGAATCTGATGGGATGGGGGACTTGTAGCCATCGTCTTCATATTGTGACTTGTTTTATGATAAATTATTGATGGAGACGTCTAGTGGATCAAGAATTATTTCCTCCGAGAGCAAAAGGTTTCGTAAGAAGAGACGTAGTGTCTTGAGTATGGAATGTGACGTGCGTGCGAGCGAGCGAACAAGCAGCGAAACACACACACACACGACACCTATACTTAAATTACGAAAAATACAGACCAGGCTGTAAGAACTTGTTTTTATATATTGCACGTACAGACTTTTCTTATTCTCGCACGATTTTAAAATCCTAAGTGAAGAGAATGAGCCATGACTGTCATGAAGTTTGTATTCTTCAGTTCAAATCATAGCCAGACTTCTCTCTTTTTTTTCCTTTCTTCTTTCGCTGCTGCTTCTGCTGCTGCATGAACTGCATCGAAAGAAAGGGCGAAGGTTAAAGAAAATTTTATTATTAGCTAGTGTTGTGGCCGTCGCCAGGACAGTTTGAGATTGCCGTGGCAACAGCTCCCAGGCGTGACCTCGCTACTTCGGATGACCCCCCACCTTGCGTGTATCAATCAAATCACTCGGAAAAAATCCCCATAAAAAATGGATGCCATCACGATCTTCTCTTGCTTCTCCCTTGTCACAGTATTGCATGAAAAGCAGGAAACTAAAGAGACTTAAAGGGGGCACAGTGTACAGAACAGGCTCCGTAACTCTACACGTTATTTCTTTGCAACAAAACTGTCGAAGGAAGCGTCTCGAGGTCTGTGTATAGGGCTGACGTCTGTGTGGACGTTATCTTTGTGGAGGCTGACATCTGTGTGGATGTCCTCTTTGTGGAGGATGACATCTGTGTGGATGTCCTCTTTGTGCGGGATGACATCTGTGTGGATGGTCTTTTTGCATGTTACATACAACTGTATAGTACAAAATACGTATCCAAACCCGTAAAAAGGGAGAACCAGAAGTGGACTCTGTGTCATTCCTTGCAGATCGCCTGCTTGAGGTAAACTCATAACCATTGGCGTATTCTCGTTCAGACTGAAGTCGGACTTTGTGTTCGTCAGACTGTTATTTCAAACCAGTGTTAGGTCGCCTCGAGGCTGTCATAGCATTTAATGCCCTTTCATACGCCTGTCTGCTTTTGCGCCAGGCTGTCGGTGCGTATCATGTTTCTTAAAGAGCAATTTGCCGTTTTAGTAGGGAAGGAACACGTGACACGATTACTAATACTAAAGGCTGATGCTCCTCCTTTTTCTGGTAGGAATCGTTATCAGTGTAGGGGATTATGTCACAACTGATGCCGACTTAGATGTCATCTGATGAGTTGGGAAAAAGAGAGCTGATACCTTGATCTCTTTCTTCTCACCTTCCGTCAGACGGGCACGATGACCTCTTCACCTTTCGCTGTTACGCGATCTTACGATACTTTAGCCACAGACGGTTATCGTTGTCTACGTATTTGCGCCGTTGAGTGTGGCACTGGGGCAATTTCACCTGAGCAGATCCTGTTCTGTCACTTTTGCGGGTGCATGCATGTCGTCCTGTTTAAACTTTCACCTCATTCAAATTTTTACTGTGCTACGTCTACAACCTGTTTTATCAGGTTTTTGAAACTTGAAAGCAGGTGCGACTGGTTTGTATGTGGTCCTGTGTGATCCGTGGTGAATGGAGGTAAGGACAGTTTCTCGACAAGCCGTTGCCATTAGCCTGACCTGTCGAGTCACACCGGCAATGCGGCGATGACTGTGCAGGTAACTGCCTTCATACGTGCAGCTTTATTATTTTGTTTTCGCTTTATTGAATGATTATTGTAGCCCATTATCAAGGTGTCACGTCCACCTAACACAGTGTCGTGACACCCGTGCATTCGTTCAACAAATCATAACAGATTGCCCTGGAGATCTTGATTGAGGAATTTTCTGACCGGCTTATGTACACTGTACATTACCTCCCACTATACATATGTAACACTAAACATGTAACACTGTAACCACTGTACATTTCATGTAACAACACTGTATACATTTAACACCCGTCTATGTTCAAACATACACCAAACACAAAGTGTGGATATACCAGGCGGGTGACTGACACCGACAGGGGGAGGAGAGAGATAATAAATGCAAATAACATGCACTATTTGCAGAACGACTCCGCAGGTCCTCTCAGAATAAATTTCAAACGTACACTACGTTAAGCATTAAATACTCGGAACCTCACAACATAAAGGACACCACTCACCCAGCTTTCTCTGTCAGTCAAATGTTAATTTCCTTAAATTGTATATCTCTAAAGTCAACATCAAACACGGCTAATAATTCACTTCCATTAATACAGTTCACTTTCACTTTCCGTCTTATCTATTATTTATTTGGAAGGGTCGAGCCCTTTGACGAAAATCCTGCTTTGAAATAAAGTCATAAATTAGTCACCGTACTGCGCAAAAATAAGGTTCAGACCTGAGTGGTATTCATCGCTGCTATAACTACTCTAATATTGTTCACAATACATGGTGTCGGATGACTGGGTTATGTCAGGCTATGCGTGAAGCGGGGTAGAAGACTCATGTTCCCTTCCGGAACGTGTTTGACCGGGTATGTTAGAAGACGACCTCGTGCACCCGGCCGCGTCACGTTGATGCTACGGTCAAAGCTTTCACACAAAACCTACCCGGAGAAAGGACCTGTAATTCGGATGCAAGTCTTTGTCTTACAGTTCTGTAGGCTACGGATTTCAATTGTCAGCTTTCAAACTCGCTTTTGAACAAAAACATTGTTCCCATAAACATTTAACCATTCGAAAATAACATGAACAAAAATTCTGAAATTATGCACATTTTACTATTTGCATAGAATAAATAAATCTAGTTAAATAAAAATAATTTTATAAAAATATGACAAAAAATCATACTCATCTTTATGTTTTTCACTAATGTTTCAAGAGAATATATAACGTTACCTGGGTTAGAAGAGGTTAAGGACTGATTCGGATACCGCGGCGATGACACACGAGCTCCATTCCTCGAAATTCCCAACAATTTTGCTATCATTTCCTGAGTTATGATGAATACTAATCACTCTTACAATCAAGAAATTTCTACAACTTGGGTCATACATACTCTGTAATTATTTCCCTTGCACACACTAAGCCTTCTTCGCCGAGTTATCTCCCATTCATACCCCAATGGCCGGTCGCATCAGTGACACAAGGGTGTGCGCGTGATTTTCGTTCGTCTGACAGGTTGTCAATGCTCGGTGCACACACAGACCAGATCAAAGGGTAGCAGTGAAGGGAAGACGCTTCGGTGGTTTTTAGTGAAGGGAAGATAAAGACTGCGACCGCCACGCGACTCTCCCTCTTCCTCGTTCCCTTTTTCCTGTCCTTCTTTCATTCTTCCCTATCTTTCTCCGATACAAGTACCGTCTAAATTACCCACTAAGCTTACATTTTGCACATGTCGTAATAGATGTTTTAAGCTCGAGATACGGGTATCAAATAACTAAGCTTAGAAACAAAATAAAGTAGACTAAACGATACCCCTGCGAAATTAACTAGGCTTAGACACAGGGTGGAGTTGTATAGCTGTCAGACACACGCACACATATCGTCTTACTCCTCTATTATACTCTTATTTATAAGCTCTTATGGATCATCGTCTGTGTTGTATCTTTAAAAACTATATTTCTTTCCAGCCTCAACCATGGATATAGCCTCAGACAGACAGAAGGACAGGCACTCACCCAAATTTCCTTTTACTGGTAGATGTTGTTACTACCGTTTCCTGGTAGCACCAGTTATTAACACTGTTTTAAAATAAGAAACACCAGATGCAATTTTTTTAGTCGTCTTCCTCTGGCCTTTCCATACAGCCTTTGTCGTCCTTGGGTTTGAATGTCAGTTGTTGTGGAAGCAGCAGGAGATCGTCTGCGTCTGCACATTAATTGATGTCGTGCTACTACGCGAGCTGATGTCCGTTGTCAAGGTCCTACGTGCCTCGTGCTCGCCTAGTGTGGAGCATCGCTTGTTTACTGAGAACAGTTGCCATTTTATTGAAGTTGCATCTGGTCTGAATCTGTCGTAGAAATAATTGAAGATGCATCAGGGATAGGGATGGGTGTTGGCCAGCTTGGCATACACTTGGCGGCGCAGACATTTCCGTCTCTTGTTTTACATTCTAAAGCGAGGATATTTATTGTCAGTCTGTGACTTGGATTTAAATAGAGTATACTCAGAAAGACCTCTGGACTGTAAATGCCTGTTTGCTTATTTGAATCGTATACTTATTTTACTCATTTGACTTTTATGAGAAACCGTGTCTATTGTTGCTGTGTGGCTAATGCAGTCATTACCGATGACCTGTCTCGTGAATACCCAAGATGTCATCTGTATATCGGAATCTGTTTTTCTACTAGTTGTTTACATGGTCTGTTGTTTCCTGCTTGTTTTTACTGTTAGACATCGGTTTTTTTGAATGCAGATTGGTGGATGTGTTTTCTTCCTCAAAGTCGCTAGAACCGTCAATATTTATCTTGACTTTTTAGCGCATTTCTAATAGCACCCTTATCCCAAGTGTGATCATCGCTATCAAGGTAAAATGTCAGCACAAAGTATTCATCTATTTATTGCTTCGGTTAAAAAAAAACTGTTCATTTGACCTTTACCCCTATCATTCTCTGTCCTTCTTACTCTTCTTCTCTTGTCCCAATTCGCCCTTCTTTAAAACTGCAAGACAAGAAATCATTTCTTTTTTCCTTTTTCTTCTTGAGTCACCTAGATAATTTAGCTTTTTACCTCGTGAGACGCGGCACATATCCATAGAGAGCATAAATCGGTGGGTCTCATTGGGTGAATGCCCTTGCTCGGGATTATTGGTCCTGCGGAACGATGTGTCTCGAGATCCTGACAAAGTGATTTGGCGAGGGCCTGACGCCGGTGATGCGGTACAAATGGTTATTTATACGTCCTTATACGTCGTCTTGTAGGAAGCTGTGGCGGTGCACAATCTCCACCAAACGCCTAAAACTGTGGATAAAGCTAGACATTTGCTGGACTAGAGTTTCCAGCTTTCTGCCGTGTCTTTCCACCTGAGTACGTCGCTCGTCGTGGTCTTGGTGATGGATGCTGGATGCGAAGCGTTTTGACAGTTGGATGAAGTCGATTCGGAACTTATGAGTGTCAAGTTGCTGTCATGGATTCCTTGCAGGTATAAAGAGTATTAGCTAATATTAGTCGCTGGCTCTGAATAAGCTTTAGGAGTCTAATGCCCTTGTAGGTTCTACCTAGACCCAGTTTAACTATCTTTCCTGCCTAGTTTTTAGTAAGCGTTTGAAGCTATCTTTGCGTTCCAGTCAGGTTAGGATGTACCTCTGTGCCTAATGGACACAGTTTAATACGTTGGTAGAATAGTTTTTGCAGGTATTCCTTCACGAGAAGGCAAAACCTAAGTCATAGAGATGACTTTTAAAACCCTACTAGCCTTTGTGGCCGCTGCCCTTTACCCCAGCGCTGGCCCCTATTACGCGTCTGCAGCTGCAGGGGTCAGAATCGCAGCTGTGTCTGAAATTTGCTCCAATATATAATCTTTTTTTGTTTACACAGAAAATAAAAAAATCATAAACCTCTGACGTTGGTCTCCCAAGATGCGATTGACTTAGGGAGAGTGAACGTCGCAGGGAAAATGGAGCTCCTTAGGCCGACAAATCCATCAAGATCACTGGGGAAAGATACATATAGAGATGAGTAATAACCCTCGGGTCACAGCAGGTGGCTTTGGTCTGTCTCAATTGTTGACACTTTGCTAGAATGGATGATAAGAAGAAGGACTGTATGGACCGGTTGATGAATCAGGTACGACGGTGAACGTCGAGAAAATGAGCAGACAGGCGATTGAGGACAAAATTTCGAGGGAATAAGACAAAGTCGAGTTGGAGCATAAGCGAAGTATCCACTGGACATTCCTGCGCATAAGAGCTAGGTGATTGAGAAGACCCTGTCTCAAAGACGATTGCCATATACGACTGGGTTAGTCACCTGAGATACACCTGAAGTCTGTTGTAAATAGTATTTCAACGCGAATGCATTAGTCATCAGGAGGACGCAGCAGAGTTGGTAGAAACTGGTGTTTATAGAAGCTGGAATGCAGCGACAATGCATAAACCAGCCGAGTGTGTGTGAGTGCTGAAGTCTGTGTATGAGCTAAGATGCGAGCGGCTACGGCGAGCAAGAATCAAAGAGTTGAGGAAAGAGCATGCGAAAGATAGATGTTCATTTTGCGAGGCGTTGAGGCAAAAGATAAACCTGCCTTTGCGCTAACATAACTTAAGCTATTTATCAGCATAATTTTCAATTACGTTGGCATTTACGTCTCCCCTTACTACCCTTCTTATTTCTTTTTCTTTTTAGACTCTTCCTTTCGATGTTACTTTATCAAATCACACATGAAGAGTCATGCTCTTCTCATCACCTTTGTTTAGAAAGCGTGCCTTTAAATAAGGCAGAATGTAGTTCTTGCTTCAATCATTCCTCTTCGAGAAACATTTCATAAAGTCGACCTTGTTTCCTGCGAATTTTTGTGAATGTCGATGCAGATCAGAGGTATCTATGTATTCCATCTACTTATATATTTGAACTAATAGGTGTAGCAAAGCGGATATTCCAATAATACAATGATTGTCACGAAATCTAATAGCTACGGTAGACATCATAGTAATATTTTCTATAAATGGAACCTCCCCTATCTGTTATCATCATATATGGCTGGAATTCTATATAAAAAGATGTAGGATATATACAAGTAAGGTGAGAGTGAATCTGGCCAATCCCGATATAAGAAAATAAATATTCGTGCTTATTCTGAGTAGAAGTTTTCATTAATTAACCCAAATGAATTAAAAAGATACTAGTGAGTATAGATAGCGAAGGAATCAGTACGGGTGTATAGTAGGAGAAACCCTCGCGAGATGCGCACACATATTTACGGGGTAGAGTCGGCGAGGAGAACGAATGCGAGCTCAAATCGTCATTCCAAGGCTTTGACCGTCAAAAGATTGACTATGTGTGGAGCTAAACGATATTATAGGATGACGTCGTCTTCTGCTGCTCAGCGGTCTATTGAATGCGGGGAAACGGGTGCGAGAGATGCTCACCCAATGTGCTGCCTAGCCTACATTGACAAACGATTGCCCAAACACCCTGAGATTGTGCCGATCGTTTCCTACTCCTGGGAGATTGTTGGCCTCCTTTGGGAGGTACCATGTCGTAATGGGTCGTCAACATTGGAGGAAGCCCCGCAATCGAAGCTCTCCCTGTGAAGGACAACTCTCGCGCGTGGTACTTACAATCCCCCAGAATCTCTCACTTTCATCATGATTAGTTATTACGGTGTAAGACATACTAGCACAAAGGCGCCCATAGCAATGTCAAAGATAATGGCCATCAAACAGACGAACTGACTGTAGTTATTGTCAGATGATCATTTTCAAGCGACTTTGCTACAGAAGATAGACGTTGCTGAGAGAAGCAGTTTATGCAATCAGTCTACGGTGGATCTTCGCGGACTTCTCAGTGGCATTATCAAAATAGAAGCTCATAGTAATAGTATCAGAAAATATGAACTTGTTCAGATATGATTATGATGATCGCCAATGTCTTTTTCACATGCCAGGCGGCATACTTATTTACATTTATTTAAGTACTGTAATCCGCATTGTGTTCAGCTAACGTCTACCAAAAAGCAGTTAGCGTTATATTTTTCTAGATTTTCAATGTTCTACCCAATCTAGTTGTTTTGGGCGACTTCTCTGTCCATTTCGGTTTTTCGTTCAACGATGTCCAACATTCTTATCACTTTAATATAATATAGGCTAGGAACTAGAAGTACGAACAGCTAATTCCATTTACGGTGTTCATTAAAATCAGTATGTCTAATATCGAAATATAGTTATACTATTATATTAATTAGATATATGTAACATACAGCAAGAGACGGTTATATGGCAATATATGACATATCACGTGTCTATTTTTTACGTATGTAGAAAGGATCACTCTAACCTCTAGCATCTTAATCGTGGTCTATCACTATTCTGATATGGCATCCAACTAACCTCTAGTCACCCGTCTGTCTAGTCTATTGAAGTATACTCTTAAAGATAACAGCTTATCTCCGTAACTTCCCCTCACCCCTTCTTAAACATATTGCAGATAAGGCTGCCTTTTTTTGCACTACTAGGTATGGATAACGGGATACTATGTTGATTTATCGATATAATAGAGATTACTATGTTGAGAAAGACTCTTCTTTCTATCCAACCTCTCTATACTAATCTATCTTTCTGAATTACCAATATTATCTTATCATCCACTAATATATACAATCTCAGAAATATAATACCGTCATATGGATTCCTAGCATAAGTAGTAGCGCTTAGCAGAATATTTTACAGCAAAAACAAGCTATCAAATCAAGATGTAATATTACAAATATAATATATTATATGTAGTAACGATAACCAGCGCCGCATATGAGAGACAAAGAGCAAGGCACTGAAAGCTATGAGGGTGTCGGAGGAATGTGCAGACTGAGTCCAGTATCCGGAGTCTGTCAAGTGAAGATTATAATTAGTTAGTGAAGCATCTGTCCGTAACACTCGTGTGGCAATGCTGCCGAGAAACAAGATGTGTTAATGCAGAGGTCATGGATGGATTTGGTCTCTTCCCCCATCTTCCGAACTCTCACCAGTTTTTCATAATATACGCCCCTCATATCTCTTAATTTTTTTGGGTGAACTTAGCAGGCGGCGATCCACCTGCACTAGTGCCTCCTTTCTGGGCGGGTATGTCCATGCCATGGACGAAAGGGAGAGAAATTTGATGCACAGTCGATGTCAAACTGTGTACAGAGCTCCGCGTCGTCTCCTTGTATGTCACGATTTACTAATGCTTTTTTGGACTCCCGTGCAATTAAATTATAGGCGCATAAACAAGGTTTCAAGACTTAAGAGACAATTCTTCCTTTAGTGATCCAACTACTATAACTTCTTGTCTATCCCCGAAATCAGTTGATTTGGTTCTATATTAATTTACTTTTTTATTAAGATATTTAGACGCATCCAAACATTATATTCCCTTTCTTTATTAAATATAATTTGACTGATCATGGACACCGCTTTATTCGCTTGATCATCCCACTCCCGTCCCTCGTATGCTCTTGTCTCCTTGCACTAACTAAGGGAGAGAAATGGATAATTAGTGGGTTTTATCATAAATTCTAATGATATCCATCATTTACTCACTCTCATCTTCCATCTTCAATAAAAAGATGATAGTAAACCGTTTCACAGCTCTGGTCGCACAGCCATCATTATCAATATTAGTCATATGCTTCCGTGCACAATCTGCTTAACCTAAAAGTATGGCAGTGAAAAACACTGCTTAGCATTTCGGTGGAGAGTCGCCAAAAGCACTGTCGCAATTATCAGCATAAGCTTTTTCCTTCAGATGAAGGCCTCATAGCACCCGGTGTCAAAGCAGAAAACACGTTTGTATCGTAAGGGCATCGCTTATGTCTTGCACACCCAGGAATTTGTAACAGGATCGCAATTCCTTGACTGGATATCGTGCATACGAAACTGCTTTTTACCCGCCCAGAGAAGTGTTATCTTTCAGAAATGTCTTCATTGAAAAAAACCTTTTATCACATTACGAGAGCAGAACTGATTCAAAGACTCCGTTCCGTTGATAAAGTACCAAACAGGAGTACAAGGTGCGTCGAAGAGCACTTTGCCTTGCCCCTAGCAATGGGATGTTTTAACACATACACGGTTATTCATTAAGCTTTACTCGCACACTTCTAGCCTGGACAGCAATAAATTACACATGTGATTCTAAAGGGCAAGTACATATTACACCTTTAGTAGGAAGGAAGGCAGTTTTGGTCGTCTATAGTCACAATAAATGTAAGTGTCCCTCTAAAGCTGGGCAATCGTACCATGGCAGTGTGTTCGTGTATGTACATCTGAAGCTTGTGCGTTGGGGAATATGATCGTGAACAGATGTCTGTCTGCTCCGGCAGTGTGCACGCGAATATCGCATCTGGTGCGATGTTAGCGATCTATATATGTGTGACGTTCATTTTAGTTTCAGGGCTTGCAACTCTCCGATAGTTCCATGCGTCTGGCACACGGCTCGTTCTGTCTTCTTGACAAGTGCCTACAAAACCGAAAACAGTTCGCGGGTTTCCGCTGAATTTCACGCCTGCAGCGCGCACCCGGCTACACAAGGTCTGTTGTCGAGTGGAATCTTCTCATCAGGGCGTTTGCCGGCGGATTCCACCCGGTTCTGACCGATTGGAAGCATCCAGCAGCAGCCAAAACAATCTGCACGTAGCGTAAATGATGGCCCCATTCTTTAATCAGTCACGCCTGTACTCTCAGGATCAGACCTTCTGCTATGCATTTAGCGACAGAAATATAATTCTATCCATTAGATGTTCCTCAAGTTGATGGCGCGCTCGACACAAAAGCGCTTAGCACGTGGATACCTTCTATCGTGCGTCCTTTGTCACGAGTTTTCAGATACCGCCCACTAACTTAATTAGCGTGCAGCACTCAAGAGCATCGAGCTGCACAACAATATCACATTTCTCGTTTTAGTGTTTGATCTCGCTGTTTGGTTGTGCTGAGTGTGGTATTGTTTCAGTCTTATTGTAGGTCGTAGTATATCTTTTCTGGCTTTTATTCTAGTTGCTCCTTGATGTATTGTCTTGTTTCAGTGGGGTTTTTTTGTTTCCGTGTTTTATTTTGTGTATTGTTTTTTCTTTTGGTTTTTTGGTATTGATTGGTTTTTTTATAAGAGGCGACACTCTAGGGTATTCGCGGTCTGTAGTTTCCAATCGATTTTCCCCGAATATGTACATTTAGCTTACAGCTGCTGTGGACCGTTAGGGAGGTAGCTAGAAGGAACGTCACCGAGAGAAGCGGGGATACACTTTACAGGGACACCCGTGACTAATCAGATGCGTCCGTAATTATGTCGCCTTTCACATGCCCAGCACCTCTACTCCGCGTGTCAGATGTCCGGCGACCGGCTGAAACGACCTGCTCACGGGAGAAGGTTAGCCTCACGCTCATTTGCGCGTCATACCCAAGATGATCACCTCGACACTATGAATACGAAGATGGAAGAGTCTGGTTTACTAGCCGATCGCTTGCGTTCTCTCATGCTCCCACAGAAGATTGTCGTCATAACTAGAATAACAATTATACAATAATCCAATAATACATCTTATTATATCTATTATAATTTCATAATCCCCAATAGTGTATCCGATAGCAGATATACGGAACTTGATAACAGAGGCCATCGCGTTAGATTGTACTGACACGCTCTAGACTGGCCTGTATAAGAATATGACCGTTTATATAATGATCTTATGCTACAGATCATCGGAGTCTTCGCTTACATGTCTATTTCTTATATACAGAGTTGTACCTAATAGAGAGAATTGTAGAGGAACAGCTCTTTGTCATATGAAGTTCGGTTGTTGATTATATTCCTTTTTAATCCTAGGAAATATGGCTTTCGGAGATACAGGTATAATTGTATAAAGAAGAGTAAGGATATTGAAATTCCGGATGCGTAATATTACAGCTAGACATCAGACTAATCGTATGTTCTTACTGACGGAACACCTACCTGAACTCAATCGTGATACATCTAACGATTCCTAAGGAGGCGAACAATCTCCTCATCCAAGGTAAACCACTGGTCATCTGTCTGCGCTTCCAGCAATAAAGCTACTGACAGTTATATAACACCACATATCGCTAGAAGATGATTTGTTTTCTGTAAATCAAACGCATGGGCACAGTCTCTCCTAAGCCTGTTGCGCTCAATGGAAATTCATTGCGGTTTGACTAGTGATACTTTTCTCGGATACAGCACAATAAAATCTAACATACTCCTATCTCTTATCGCCAGTTTTAAACGACACAACGCTACAGCCTGCTCTCCCAACTGTCCACCATATTTACTGCCTGTTATTGTCCCGGCCTCTCCTATACCTTGCCACTCGACGGGCATCCAGCCTGCGCGATCCCGTCCCTGGGTCGCGCTCTCCTATTCTCTCTCGCAGCGACATGGCTATGCTGCCTTCCCCTGCCCAGGTTTCGCCAAACACACTTCCTTCTCACTAGAAGTCAATGGAGATCCTTGTTCAGTGGCTGCAGACCGCCCAGCCCCTGTTTGTAATGCCCTGTGACTAGGCACCTTGTGGGAGCCTTCCTGTGGTTTGTAGCAAGATTGAATGAAGCCAAGGTTGTCTTATTCATGTACTCGTACCTCTTATGATCTCTA